>NW_015112777.1:369165-381703 GCF_001443285.1 Poecilia latipinna | reverse complement strand
TTAGCTAGCAATCTACCACTGACGTAAAATATGTTAAAGGGGAGTATTATGTAAAATCAACTTTCTTTCAGCTGCATATTATGTTACGATATTATTTCCTCATCAAAACATGCCTGAAGTGTTGTGTGTTGACTCATTCAAATTCACTGCTTTTTGAGCATTATCTTGACATTTTGTGTCAAATTTTTTTAAAAGATAGCTAATTAGATAGCTTTTTGAAAAGCTAAAAAGTTCTGCTACTTCTAATGACCTTATTCGTTTGGTCCATTCCAAGACCTTCCAAATGAAAGTTTGCTTTTTAAAAAAAAAAAAAAAAAAAACTGAAAAGAAAAGAAACCTTTTAGCAAATAACACTGTTTCATCTCATTTGTTTTGTTTGCGTCAGTAATGTATCAAGGGACAAATTGGCAGAAGTTCTGCGACTCCCTCTTTTTATTTAGCACTGTTGGACTTATAAGAATTTCCTTCTTGTAGATTTGAAACTCCTGCTTAAGAACTCAAAGTCAGCATACCAGAACAGCAGTAAAATATGCTATGATTAATTGAAGCAAGTTTAAGCATGTTTATTTGTTGGCTTCCTTATGTAACTTGCCCCTTGCCTTCTTTACATGTAACTGTGTGCATGCATAGATGTTTAACTTGTGTGTCTTTGTGTCGCCCTACGATGGAGTGGTGACCTGTCTGTGGTGTGCATAACCCACCTTTCACCCATTGACCACTGAAAACGGGAAACCCCATCACAAAAGAATGAAGTGTATTATAGTACATTTCAATGTTATTGATACTGCTATTATACTGTTTTATAATTTGCCGTGTAAATGTACATTTGCCATGCACATGTTTTAGTAGGATTTCTTTTGATAGACACAGACGCAGCCAGGAGGCTCTTTGAATATGTCGACAAGATAATTACTAGTCACGCTCTCCACGACATTGGCTTGAATAGGGGAGCGGCAAGAAGAAAGACCCAATTAATATTTTGCTGCAAGTCATGTAGGAGGCACACAAAGCATGTGGAAGACCACAAAGTAACTTTTTTTTTTCTTTTCTTTTCCTTTACGATGCAAAATGAAGTGTGGCAGGAAAAATAACATGGCCCTAAGATCAATTGAGAATCTGTGGCAAGACTTGAGAAATAATATTCTCTGTTGTTCTCCATCGAACCTGGCTGATTTTGAACTGCTTAATGAAGAAAGAAGGGGAGGGGGGGGAGGAAGCTCAGTGAAATAACTGGAATTAATGTATCAAGCAACTGTACAAAATAAATTAGTTGAATGATAATGCTGTGGCCTTATGTTGTTAGTGGCGTAATCTGTGGCAGCCAGCACTCGATATTTAACAGTATAAAATCCAGGACGACCAAAAGACAGTGAAGTGAGTAAAATAAAATGTTTGGGGATTTCAGGAATCTCCCTTTGTGCCATTTTGAATCTGCTACGTTCATTGACCGCATCAACCACAGTTGAAGACTTTGTTTGAACAACAACAGATGTATGAATAAAAGGAGTTTAATGTCCAACTATTTTATCGGCCCTTATCCTGCTTGGCCTTTTTTTTTTTTTTTCTTTATTGTTGGATGGGATTCGGGAATCTACCAGGGAAGGGGAATTCTGAAGGAGTTTGTTCTCCAGAGATCCACTCCTATTTTCCCATGCATCTCATTTGACAGGCAAATCCAATGCAAATCTGCTGTGCTGGAGAGGAGGACCCACGAAGAGTTGGGAGACACAGTGTGCACAGGAGGGCCGGTCAGTTCAAATACGCGTGTGTGTGTGTGTGGTGTGTGTGTTTTAGGGGTAAACCGAGACCAAGAGGGGGAGGGAGATGCTTTCAGGATCTGTCAAATCCCTCATTATCCCATGTCTGACATTAGCTTTTTTTTGTGTGTGTGTGTGTGTGATGAAAATTTACGCTGCAGATAAGCGTGATATTTTGCATGTGAGATTGGATAAGACTGTGTGTGAAAGTGTGCGAGAGTGTTCACATTGCATCACAAGAGCATGTGTGACACATGTACCTTCCTCTTTCTAGTTGCAAAACAGCCCTGCTTGTCGTTGCCTCTGCTTCCGCGTGTGTGTTTGTCTCGGTGTTGTGCATCTCCCTTCATTCATATGCAGCCCCGTAGTATAGTAGTGAAAACTGTGGGGAAGTTGTCACAACGAGAGGAAGCGTGTAGTAAAAATATGACAAGATATGCCGAGTATTGTTCACCTCATTGAAGGAGAGTTTCCTCTTTTTTTTTTTTTTTTTTTTTCTTCTGTGAATGTGTCGTGGGTGTTTCTGTGTGCACTTCTTCAGAGGACGGCTGCATGTGCTGCACACACTGGGATACACCTGCCGCTCTGCACACAAACGATGCACGAAAACATGACTTAATATTTACGTTTGCCGTTGTTCCTCCTGAATCAGACTTCCTCAAGAGAAGTTCTCCGGGATGTTGTTAAAGCATGCAATAAAGAACGAAACTGCTTCCCAGTGAAAGTAAATCATTTGATTGTTTTATACTTCCTGAAGTCCAGGCGTGACCTCTGCTGATCTTCCTTACTTAAATCGGCGATATGATAACATGCTCCGCTGTGGACGCCACGACAGGTCTTTTAAAAAATGCGCAAAATTACAACTAAAAGAAAAATGACTTACAAAGACAAGAGTTAGATCACAAGGGTGTCACTTGCATCATTTGCTTTAGTCCTCAAATGCGCATGGATTCAGCTAGCATGGACGATTCGCTGGCATCTCACTAATATTACTCTCTAATAAGACTCACTTCCTGCTGTCTTCTTCTGTGTCTGTTCAGAGACTGTCTGTGCAGCCGAGGAAGGATGCTGGCTGTTCTGTCAGCTCGGTGTGAGTGTCTGCTTTACTCATTCTCTTGCTTCAAATGCCCAGAAGTTTGGACACCACACCTCTCTGCGCGCTTGTCATTCTAGCTCTCTGCTCGCATGCCGGCCGGGACGGTTGATTTTTCTAGACAACACGACGTGTAAGGTGCACCACTTTATTTAGGAAGAAGGACAAGGATGTGAGGTTTTTCTACCTCTCTGAAGGCATGTTTCGCCCTGAAAAACAGACATTCTGGAAGAAACTGCTTCCTTCTGCTTGCGGATAGTTTTAGGTTATCAAATTTTTTACAAGCACAGCCTGTTAATGCTGGAAATATGGATCAAATAATATGACTCATGTAGGACTTATTTGTCACGGTACAGGGTGTGCAGATAATGCATCATAATGAACACATTACGCGTGGGTGTTTGATAAGGATTCTTCCTGTTTTCCAAGCGTGTTGTGTTTCATTTTCACTGTCTTAGAAATGAGAATCACAACTGTCCAATTGAAAGTCAAATATATTAAGAATTTTTGCACTTTTAGTCAAGAAAAGTAATGTCTAACTCTTTTTTTTTTTTGTTCAGAAAACTAATTTTTTAAACTGTCATTAATACAGGTGTAAACAAATGTAAAACAATCATTATAATTCAGAGCACCGAGTATTATTACTTAAGATGCAACATCTTGTCTGAAAAGAATGGAGGTGAATAAATCCATACTAAAGGGTTAAAAATGCTTCTTAGCTGCTGTTTGGTATACAAGCAATTCCCTATACAGTGGTATGTAAAACTTTATAACTCCCTAATGGATTTCACATGATTCTGATAGATAATCGCATGATTTTCACTGGAAAATCCCCATGTGAAAATATGTTCTCTCCTCTTCTCACATAATGCATTTTCTGCAATTACCCAAAAAATCTTCTGGTTCACACCTGACAAAGGCCTGACAAATACCAGGCATGTAGAATCAAGAATACGAGAACCTGTTTGACACAACACAAAGTAGGCTAAGAGATCACAAATAGCAACACATTATGCTATATGCGAAGAAAAATAAGAAGGTGCTCCCTCTATCAGTCAGGAAATAGTTTTAAGAAAAAAAGCATTTTTTATGGCCCCTGCCACATGGAATTTTTTTTTTTCTGAAACAGGTCGTCTGTTTCAGAAACACCTGTATCCACACACGTGACTGTTTCCGGAAATATTTTCATCCACATGGAAACGCAGAGAACAGCCCAAGACGCTGTTTTTTTTTTGTTTTTTTTTACTTCCTCATACCTGCAAGTGATGCTAAACGTGGAGTAAACGAGAATGGGGAACAACAAAGTGCGAGTGCAGTCTTTTCTGTGGGGTGATGACAAAATTGAGCTTCTTCTCCGTGTCTTATTGGATTCCGGGACTAATAAAATACAAGATGAACGGCCATTTGCCGTTGTTGTTATTATGTATAGTACTGATGCACTTGGGGTTACAGCTCTGGTCAAGAGTCGGACTAATACATCAGCGTTTTCACAAAAAAGATGCTTTCAAAGACACTTTCAACCTGGAATCTGGAAAAAAAAAAAAAAAAGGTTAGGGTTCCCTAAAAAATATAGAAGCAGGGCATACAAATTTTCTGATGTTCAAAAATGTTCCCATACGGGTCAGGCCTTAGACTTTGCGACTCCAGTAAGAGCTTTTATGTACAAATGGAGAAAACATGGAGCGGTGGTGAACTTTTCCAAGAGAGGTCGACCCGCAAAAATTATTCAGTTTATTGACAAGTCACCCAGGACGTCCAGGACCCATAATAGTATTTAAAGCTCTTAAGGCCTGACTTGCTTGTTAAGATCAGTTTTCGTGATTGAACAATAAGAAACGGCTGCAAGCATCGGAGATTTCAGCTGCAACATTGTTGATAAAAAAAGAAGCCCATTTTCGTATTTTATTTGCTGAAATCCATCTTAATGATCCTCAAGACTCTGAAAAAAGCTGTTCTGTGGAACGCCTTGTTGCATTTGGTGTAAAACCAACACAGAATTTCATTAAAGGAACATCACACTGACAGTCAAACATGTAAGTGATAGTGTGATCGCCCAGTGCTGCTTTTTCTTCTTCTTCTTCTTCTTCAAGTCCTGAACAAGATCTTGTTGTAAATGAAACTTATAGTTCCCACGCTGAGACACACTTGAATTTTGCAGCAGAACAATACTCCAAAAACACACCGGAAACATGCCTAGTCAAAGTCTGGACGCATGTCCAAATGAGATGCTGTGGGTGTAAGCTTAAGCAGACTAGAAAACCCTTCAACTTCAAACTGTTATGCAAAAATGTCTGTCCAAATGATCAACCTTTTTGATCATATTCAACATAAATGAATTTCAAAGCATCCTTATTCATGTTGGAGCTGGAAAAAAAAAATATTTCCACTCACACTCTCTCCCCCACCTATTCCTTCTTCCTCAATAAGGCACTTATCGAAAATCATGTGACTTCTTCAAAAGTCATTCACCTGACCTGAATGGGGAGTTCTACAAGCGGGGACTGTCATGGGATCCATCAACAGGTGTGAGGTGAATCTTTTCGTCGCGAATGTGTTTTACTTCTGTAAAACAGAGCCTAAAAAGAAATCCAGGATTGATAGAATTTTTTTTTTGACTTAACCTGCATTCATCATAAAATTTTGTTTTTAATTGGTGCAGTTTGGACTAAAATTCCCTAATGTGAGCATAACTATAAGAAAAACAAACAAAAAAAAAAAACACACAGCATATCATTCAAAGTCGGCCCAAAAAACACGAGCGAAGGAAAAATAAAGTCAAAGTGAAATAAAGCCTCAGCGTTGCATGCACAACCAAAACCACTGGATCCGGCTGAGCAGGAACAGGCGAGAGTATCCCAACACGGGCTGCGAGTCCGAACACGATGCCAGTCGTGACGGCGAGCCCCGGATAGGATCAAGGAACGGGGGAGTGAGACTGGGCCCGGAAAAACGGGATTCCTCTCTCATTGCTTGCTCACGGAGCAGCATACCTCTCCCAGACTTTCCCACGAGAAAAACCCCAGGCGTTTTTCGGTCTAGGTAAAAGGCCGGGGGAAGAGAACTTATCAAGGTGAACGAGCTATAGATGCATACTACATGAAGTCGCACGGGAGAGAATATAGGATTGAGGGTATTATTTATTTATTTATTTATTTTAGTTGGAATGGCTGGGGGTCTGAAACCCCATTCAGAAACCTGCAGGCAGACACCCACATGGATTAAATGTGAAATTCATGAGAAAACCACTAGATAGGCATCAGCTGGCCAGCTCCGGACCACAAAGTTTTCATAACTGTCTGGGGAGTTATGTTCAGCTTAGAGACAAGCAACCTACGCCTGTTGGTTTTATTTGGATGTAAGTGAGAGTGACTAAAAAGGATAACATATCTGGCCCGAGCCGCTTGTTCTTGTTTATTCTTTTCCACTTGTTTACACACACACACACACACACACGTTTGTACAGTGGAAAAGTGGGGGTGCGGCACTTCTCGTCTGTCATGTCATGTACCTGGAACCGCCTGTGATGCTGCTCCCTTTCTTTCTCGTCTTTTCTTCCTTTCTTTCTCCCACTGCCTGCATCCATCCATCGGCGTCTGTGTCGAAATTATTTAGTCATAGTCGTCGGACCGGTTCTTGCTCTTTTATCAGCTGGATGCGAAGGGATTGCTTTTCATTCACTGTTTCTTCCTGCTCTTTTAAGGAACACACGTGGAACAATTACGAGCTAAGTAAAGGCGTATGTGCTGCGATGTGGGGTTTAATCTCTGCGCTCATTGTGTGAACCATTTCAGAAAGGCAGGTGAGAGAAAAGAAAAAAAAAGACTTTAAAGTGAAGGTAAAGAGCACCTGCTCATTTGAGATCCCACCCACCCACACCACCTCAAGCAAGGTCCCAAACTGTATTTAACCTTTGCCCTGCCTGCAGGACAACCAAAGCAGTGTTGTTTTTAATTTTGCAGCTGCATACTTCAAAATCAAGAGTTCTCTGCACAATTTAACAAGATTTAGAGCTAATTTGTAGCTCTAAATCTAATTACCAATCATCAATGTCTAATATCTAACTTTGTTCAGCTAGATAAAGAAGATAGATGGTTGATTGAAATAGACCCTTTTAATTAATCATGGATTATCCTACTACTCTAATGAGCCACAGTAAGTCTCAGTTTTGCCCCCACTTCTTTTTACACCAGCTTTCCTGAGTGGCTTCAAGAAATTACAAACTGGCTAAAGGAAAAAACTCCCTTCAACTAAACTCCTCAAAGTCTGGAGAACGTGATTCCTCTGATCAGGCAACATATTGGACTTTTGAACTTGACCATCAAGCCGATACTTAGTAATTTAGGTATTGTTTTAAACCTGCAAGTGTCTGTTAAAGATAACTCAAAGGGTGCGTTCACACTGCAGCCTGAAGTGACCCGATTCCGATTTTTTTGACGTAATGCGACCTGTATCCGATCTTTTCATGGCAGTGTGAACAGCACAGGTCGGATTCTTTTTCAAATGTGACCCATATCCGATACGTATCCGATTCAAATGCGACCTAATGTTCAGGTCGCATTCATCCGAACTGAATGTCACTGATTCTCAACAAATCTCACTATTCTGCGTCCTGATACACACAAGCGGGAAGAAAAACAACAACCATGACGAATTATATGAGGATTAAGTTGTTAATATGCTGCTCCGGCCGGACACCAACTTCAAATATGTAAGCTAAGCTCCACCGTTAGCCTCCATGTTTACTTCCGCAAACACTGAGCACTTCTTCTTCTTTATGGCAATTGGCAGAACACTTAGAAAGCTGTCGCTATGGCGCCCTCTACTGCGCATGCGGGACACTTTCAGGTCGTTTGCCCGTTCAGACTGCAGAACGCATACAGGTCGCATTTATTGGCAGTGTGAACGGCCACGGCAAAAAAAAAATCGGAATTGCCAAAAAGTCGGAATTGGGTCACTTCAGGCTGCAGTGTAAACGCACCAAAGAAGCCTTGTCTGAAAATGTTTTTTTTTTTGTTTTTTGTTTTTTTTTTATCATTTGAAAAACGCCTCTAGAATAAGAAACAGGAGTCGAAACAGGAACTTGAAGTAGTTATTTATGCTTTTATTTCCTCTCGTCTAGACAGTTTCAATCACATTCAGACGATCCAAAACGATGCAGCAGGTCCTTTTAACTGGTTATCAACAGAGAAGCTCACACCACTCCTGTTTTCGCTTTAGAATCCATTTTAAAATCTTGAATTTAACTTTTTACAAAATTAAATGATGCATAATCCAGTTCCTTTCCAGTGTTACTAAATTGTTAAAGTCACACACTCCAGCCCAAGCCCTTGGGTTCTTAAACCTAAATCTACCTGAACCAGGTAAAAAAATAATAATAATCTGATATCTTGTCTTCAGATTCTGGACTCATTTGTGAATTTCCCTCTGGGATTAGTGAAGTATGTTCATTCATTCATTTAAAAAGGAGCTGAAAACATTCAGTTGTTTTTTATTTTTTCTCAAGATGTTTTTTATTGAAATTTTAGTTGATGATATTTGTGTATTATTATACTGTTTTAACTACATGCGCTTTGTCATTTTTATCAGCCAAAGGTAGATATATAAAACTCAATTACATACTACTTACAGTCCACAAATATGCATATTAAGATTTTGAAAAACTCCAAATCCTATTGCTTTATCTGAATGAAACATCAAAAATGACTACTGCCAGAACTAACTACATTGTCACCTTCTATCTGTACCATGACTTTATTTACATGGTACAGTAAATAAAGTCCCCAAGGCTTAAAGTTAGATTCAGTCACCTGACAGTCTGCACCTTAATATGGGCTTTTCTGCCATTGTTTTTATTGTATGACAAGTTGAACTTAGGACAGACTCAGACACAGCCACGCCTGGAACTTAATATTGTTTAGAAAATGTTCAAAAGAATCGGCGTCGCTGACTCATTTTCAGAGATTCTCCTTGCGAAGTCATAGATTAGCTAAAGTCAGCACAGCAAAGCAATGAAACACCCTTTTTCAGATGCTCTCTGTTTAGTATTGACAACTAAATTCCTGCTAAAAGGAATAGTTTTTTTCTTTTTTTTTTTTTTTTTAAACGGGTCTCAGACACGAGTGCTGAGAAATATTACCATTAAAGAAATAGTGTGGAAATAGTTCTGAAGATAAGACATTATTGACCCCCATCCAAAATAAAATAAAATAAACCAAAATAAGAGAACAATATGAAACAGGGGTTGAAAATCTGTATCTACCACTGATCAAATAGAATAAGCAGGAATAGCTGCCATTGCCTCTGTTTGTGCATAAGTAACTAAGTGCATGAATAAGAAACTAAAAAAAGAAGTCTATACTGGACCAAAGGGGTCAGGGTCTACAACTGCACTATGGTTGGGGATATTTTACTTTTGTAAATCTCTCAAACGACACTTTGTGAGGAAAGGTGGTGAGAATTTTCTGAACAGACAAATGGATAATTAATTTCTCGCATCAGTTTTGCACACAATATGATAAATAACACCATTGTTTCCCTGAGTAACAATAGATGCACAAAGGAGTGGTTATTTGTTTGTCGCTGTTCACTTCACCAGCTGCCTGCTGAGCACGTTTGGCGAGAAGGTCCGGCTGAAATAAACTGAGACGCAACTGTTTGATCTTAAGCGAACACTTAATAAATAGGTGAATCGATTAGCACTTTGTGCACAGGACAAAGTGCTGTGCACAAAGTGCGCTACCCCGGCGTAGTCTCCCCGGGGTTACCACGGTTTTCTCTACGTGTCTTAGAAACAAAGCAAAGAAACTGGTGTCATCTGCTGACAAGGTGGAGATGTGGAGATGCAAGTTCAAGTTTGTGCATATTCACCCCTTTTATAAACTATTTTTAAGATTTGACACCTTACAGCCTCAAACTATTTTTATTTATTCTTTTTTTTTTTTAACAAATAAGAAATCTTAAAAGTGTGGTGTGCATTTGTTTTCAGCCCTCTTTTATGAACACTTTGTAAAACCACCTTTGAGTCCAATAACAGCTGCAAGTAGCATCTCTGCCAGCTTTGCACATACTGGCCTTTCTTGTGCTTAGTTTCAGAGACCGAAGTACAATATTCAACACCACGGATGGACCGAAGCGTAGCTGAATATTTCTCAATCGTGTTTTATCTTTTTGTATCTTAGTGTGTGACAAAGAGGGGTGGTGTGGGGGGGGGATGCATGTGTATAAACTTTTCCATAGAAGAGCGTTATTAATTGTGTAACTTGTCTAAATACGAGTGGGCCACACCGCTGTTAAGGTGTTTAAGCTTCTGGAAAACCAAGTGGGATTACAACTTTGCCAATTAATGCTTTAACGATTAATGTGCTTTTGCTATAAATTTATAATTTGTGGAGTGATTCACTAACCACTTGATCCTTTTACCTGAGAATTTCTGCAGAAATACAAAAAGCAGAAATCCTGCTGAAAGTATGGCTTTTTGTTGCACATGTATTTGCTCAGGGGTTTTGTATTGAAAGGGACCAATTAGAAATGCACGCCACTGCTTATAGATTTTCATTTTTCACATTTTTTTTTTTTTTGCCTTTGTCTTAGCAATTAATTGTAAATGGTGGAAAATATTACATAAACTATGTAATCTTTAAAACATTACATAGTTTTAAAGATGTAATGCTTTCACTCACTGCTTGAAAATCAACTCCAGGAAGGTGACTAAACAAATCTGATTCCCATTGGATTGCTGAAAAAGATATGGCTCATTAAAAGATTTGAGATGTTACAGGTCTTACTCACAGGGGTGACTGAGCCAAACAGGAATTTTCCACCGACACCCTGTTTGCATTATATTTCCATGTTTGCATATAATTTGCATTCAAGTGTGCTGGTGGAGAGTTATCCTTTCAGCTGGATATCCATTTGGGAAATATTTTGCAATTTATTAATTTTTTTTTTATTATTATTTTATTTTTTCTAAAAGTCTGAGATACGAGAAAGTAGGTCCTGAACTGAGATTGGTGTGTCTATTTTAATTCCTTTTGACTGATAGGTCAACAGTGTGATGACAGGCAGGGTAAAGTCCCAGCCACAGGCGGACTGCGGACCTGAAGCTTACAGTAAAGGATATGCAGGTTTTCACTGCTTCACCTCTTGTGCAAACACAAGTAAGAGAAGCTTTTAGGCGTTTGCACAGCTACATCCTGTTCAAGAGAACCCCCCTCCTCCCCCCCCCAAATACACACACACGCACGCACGCAAATCCTCCCACACCACAGCCAGGACAGTTCCTCATAATGGGAAAAAATTAAAGCTTCACTTTTGCATTGTGTTTCTCTTAAGCAATAGTGGACAATCCAACATTGTGTGAGGGTTCAGGGTTCTCTAGCACAATGAGTTTTAACTTCTACTTTGTGGTTGCAAAAGCTAAATATTTCAATTTGATTTGTGGCATAAATGTTTGTACACTGGATAAATCCAATTTAAGCTACTGCATATTTAGCATCTAGTTTCTAATATGTGTACCACTGTAATCGAAGCCATTCAGCCTCCGGTCTCACACGTCAAACATTCCAGAGGTTGCAACGCAAAGATAATCTTCATGGACCCCTGTTAGGTCCAGCTCAGCATGACAAAAGACACTTAAATTTCTCAGAAGACTTGAAATTCATCACATCATTGACAGGAAGTTTAAGCAAAACACTCATCTCTAAGAAAGTGGGTGACTTATTTATATTTAAAAGTCACCGTAGGGTCACCCAGAAGTGCACAAACAATATAAATCATTCAAGAATGGAGTTCTCTTACGTTAGTGTCCCTCTTGTAATTCCTTCTGTTTTTCTGAACAGCGATTCTCTCACAGCTGTTCCACATTCTCCCCCGATTAAGCTCACCTGGTCCTCATCATTCTCCACCCTTTCCTCTACAAACTCTCTGGTTTTCCATTGTTTAGAGGCTGGATCCCTCACCTGCAGGTTTATCCGTTATCCTTGCTATTAGGCTTCTGTCTTTTTCTATTAAATATCTCATTTGTCAGATGTACTATCATTACAACATCTTATCGTAATTGTTCTTTCCTGTTCCAGCTAATTTAATAGGGCATAGTGACACTGTTTCTTTTTTTCTTTATCAGGGAATGTATTTGTCAATGATTTTACAAACAATTAAGAATTACCAAGAAAGTCGAGTTATATGTATGAAACTTACAGGAGAACAAAATGGCCTTTCTTTGTTTTATTTTGCAGTAGTTGGCAGCACTTGCTGGATTTTAAATTGCTTGAACCACAGGGGACATGATGAAGAGACCCTTGGAACAGCTTGTCCTTGAGTAGTGTCCAGTAGGTCCACTACTGGTCCCAGACATCAAAGGATTGATTTCTCAGTAGATTTATTAGCAACTTTTCTTTCAGTTATTATTTTTGGCTTACCGCTCATATTTACATTAGCTGCACAATTTCAGTAAATATTTAATTATAATGCTAATGCTGAAAATGTCACTAATGAAATCAATTATGATTAACACTCATTTTCCAAACTCTATTTGTTCTTTAAAATCTCAGACATTTAAGAAATACCCATGTTGTGGGAATTAAGAGAGTTGGGATGCATTTAATTGGCCAGATGTATTGTAGTTGTGCAGAGTATGACACATACATACAGGTGCTGGTCATAAAATTAGAATATTGTGATAAAGTTCATT
>NW_015112777.1:331945-364500 GCF_001443285.1 Poecilia latipinna | reverse complement strand
TACTATATACTACCAAGATTTGCAGTCTTTCAATATTGTATGTTTTACTTTAAGTAGAATTGTGATTTACTATAAGTAGCAATTTATCTAATAATTTCGAATAATTTTAGGGATTGTCTGCACACACAAAGCACACCATTTGAGCTCTTGCCAACTCAAAAAAAAAAAAAAAAACTGGCATCTTTTTCTGAAAATTACATGTTTTCCTATTTCTGGATGTAATTTTATCTTGCCATATGTAGTATGTTTAAACCATCTGAAATTATTAAAACTCCATTTCAGCAGCTAATTTTGAATAGGTGCAGCATATATCGGCAAATTTTAAGTAATTGTCTTTTTAGATTGATTTTATATATATATATATATTTTATTTTATTTTTTTTTGCCACTGTGCAACGTCAATGCCATCTCTTGAGGAATAGTAGACCCATTGGTTTGAATGGGAGTTGATGCTTTTCGATATTTCTTTTTAAACCAAAGGCTAATCAATGTTTGGTGTGATATTCAACATTTTTTACAAAACATCAATTTCATTATTTTTGATCTTTCATTCCACCGATCAGGCCAGACGTTGCATTAGTTCCCATTTAACCTGTCACGAGAGGACCCAAATTTGGGTCCTCTCGTGACAGGGGTGTCAAACTCCAGTCCTCAAGGGCCTCTGTCCTGCAACTTTTAGATGTGCCTCTGCTGCACCACACCTGAAAAGAATAATTAGGTCATTAGCAAGGCTCAGGAGAACCGATCTACACAGGGAGGAGGTAATTAAGCCATTTCATTCCACTGTTTTTTACCTGTGGCACATCTAAACACTGCAGGACAGCGGCCCTTGAGGACTGGAGTTTGACACCCCTGTCATTGTGAATGACAACCTGAGACCAACAGGTTAAAGCAGCGTCTACATCCTCCTCAAATGAGGTGTGGTTGATTGTTTGACAAGAAATTAATCTGTCTGTACAACTTCTCCTCCCCTAATCCTGTATTTGCTTATTAGTAAAAAAATAATAATAATTAAAATAAAAAATAAGAATTTAAAAAGACAATAATGGATTCAATTATATAACTAAAAGACAAAATGTATGACAAAATTAGATATTAACCAGAGTATTTACCTGGAAACAAAGGCATTTTAATCAAACAGACAAAGCTTTTTGTTTCTGTTTTCAAAGTTGCCAGTACTGGTAGTGTCTTGAGTAACTGATCTGCATGCTTTCAACCACAGAAAAGGTAAAGATGGAAAAACAAAAGCACTTTTACATTTGATGACGGAAAACAGGATCTTCTAAATGCTGTCGCAACAACTTCCAGGAGGTGTTTTGTGAAGCACAGCACCTGCCCCCCTCGTGACTGAACCCTATCGTGTTTCTAATGAAGTCTTCTAATGTACCGAGTGCAGTTTGACCGGTTCAACACGTGCGTGTACTGTGTTGGGATCTGATCATGGGCCGATTTTACATGTGCAGACTTGTTCGGGATTTACGGAAAATGCATCACGTCAATGTGTGCGCATTGCATAGAAATATGCACACAGAGGAAACCCTGAGTAGAAACTCGTTGAGGTTTTGTGTTTTTTTTTTTTTTTGTCTTTTTGTATGCGTGTGTACTGATATTCCGTCTTTCTGATTCGGTTCATGAAGTTTACCAGTTAGCCCTGCGGACCACATAAGTCAGCTAAAAGTCTACACAGATCAGACCAGCTCTAAACACATCTCCATCTTTCCAACTTTCTCGTTCTCGCACACACACACACACGCATGCATCCTGTACTTACTGAAGGGAGTAGTGAAAAGCATCAGATGGGGCCCTGTTGCTGCGACACCTTCACACACACTTTTTCAATCTAACCCATCTCTGAATGCACACCATTTGCCTGTGCCCTTGTATCTCTGTAAGAGCTATCAAGGCCCTGTGTTTCCTGTTTTGCAATCCTCCCCATGGCCTTACCGCAGCCTCCCAGACAACGCCTGGCCCTGGCTGATTCAGGAACAGCTTGTTTTTTGCCCCCCTTAAAGAGGGCACTCAGCCCTGAGGCGTATTTATTCATGCTTTGCTTACACTAACTGCTTTATTGTTATTTGTTTGATGAAGAACATGATCTTCCCAAACATAATTAGCTTCACCTAACGGTGGACAAAAACCCACAAAGAAACACACGAGAGAAAGCTGATGTCATAAACACTCATAATTACAGATGAACGGTGTGTGTACTTTGTCTCATTCTGCTTTGTTCAAGGAGAAAAGGTGAACTCAAAACTAAATGGCTGAGATCAGAAAGGTTGGACCAGCAATAGAAGAATTAAAAACTAACAGAATTGTTGGTACTTCAGACAGACTTTGCCAAAAAGCAACAACCTACAACGTACTGTCTGTCTCTGACAGAATATGTCAAAAACAGCTTATAACCTAATAAATGTTAATACTGTCTGAAATATGTATTTTTTAAGGTATTAAACACTCACTGTTCTGACAATTGAAGATATATACTATCTGCATAAGGCCTTTTTGTTTTGCTGTTCTAAAATGCTAGCAAGATATCAGGTAAAGCTAGCTGGCTAAGCTAACAAATTCTATATGACATTTTAAAAAAAAAAAAAAGCATTTTCAAATGACTACAGTTTTTGCTTTCTCTCTCCCTCTTTCTCTCTCTATGTTTGTTCAAAACATTCATTTCTGAATGTTTTGAACATGTGCTAATTATTTCTTTTTGCCCAGGCAGTGTATGTAAACATTTTACAAGAGTTTAAATCAATAACGAAGGCGCCTACATATTCTCAGGATTTCATTAAGACTTTTTTTTTTTTTAAATACCTTAAGCAGTAAAATTTAAGGTTTACATAAATTATAAAAAAAATCTGACGAAAGTTAATCTTGCTCACTGGAGTTTGGGAGTAGACAGGATGGAGGAATCTGCAGTCGGTGACCGACACCAACCCCATTTGCTGACTTGCAACAAATGTTGGTTGAGGAATGGTTTTCACCAGACAGACTGCTGTGGTTTTTGTACAGTAAATGTTTATTTTTTTTCATGGAAGAAACCCATATACACTTAGATTTCACTGATCAACACAATTTAATGCAAATAAAATGGTGAGGATGGTGAACATGTTTTTAATCACTGAATTTATTTGAGCAGGTTACAGTGTATGAAGAGCAGCACATAGTTCAGTCCTGTGGAGGACATCCCCCAACACATGCCTTACCCACATTGCTCTAACAAATGCTATGATGTTTTTTTTTAAGCCACACCCCTTTGGTGCCGCAATCCCAGCAGCATGCTCTAAAAGAGCACAAGGTCTTATGTGAAACATCATTTGCCTTCCCACAGATTTGCCAGAATCACCAGGGATGTTGGATCTTCCTCCTTTTCTCTGAGGCCACAGTGGAAGAATCTTTTCAGTCTCAGTCCTTTGCCAGTTACGAGCCAATTATTACATAAGCTGAACAATTGTGGCGTAGGTTGGCTGTCCTAAACATGGAAGAGAGAAATACTTGTTAGAATGCAAAACTAGCAAGCATCGAGTAAAGCGCCAGTAGGAAACTGTTGAGTCACAAACATAGAAGGTGGCTGTGAGTTAGGATAGCAAGGTGAAGTGTGGAAAAAAATTAGGAGAATGAGAATGTGCAGCCAATAAAATATCTGAAGGGAAGGACAGGGCCTGCCTTCATTTTAGCCGTCTCATTGGTCTTGACAGGCATGTGGTAATGTTTTTAAGTTGGTGTTGTTGGGCCCAATCTCCATACTCTACCATATGTATTGCACTGAGTCTACAAATCAAAAAGGAATTTATTTCAGCAATTCTCTATATACATTTTTATCATGTTTCAAAGCCTAAAACTGAGATGATTAAATGTAAAACTTAAGAATGGTTTGTACTATTTTCTGAGGTGTCCAACATCTAGAATATATCTTGGGTTTGGAAAACAGTCCTCCCTGTTTTTGGACCATCTTCATAATGTGTAGTTTCCCATTGGGTCACAGTGGCTCCTGTTTTCCCTAGTTGTGTCGAGATGCAGGGCATTTTGACACAACTACTAGACGTCTTTCAAACTCACAAAGTGACTCCTGTCAAACTCTCTAGTGCTGAGGGTGTAATCTAATGCATCTAGGAAGAATCCTCTCAATCTGATTATACCGTCACTCGCTGATTTGACTGGTCATTGAAAGCTTCTCAACTCATGCCCTCTGGTGACCATACCAGACCTGTCAGCTCTTTGCAAATCTAACAATTTGCATATCCACCACTGAACTGCATGTTAGAACCACTTCTTCTGAGTGTTAATTTTTTTTTTTTTTTTTTTTTTTGACTGTTTTCAGTTTTCTAGCTTATCCTTTTTCCTGTTCTGGGTCATGTTGGTCCCCTGCATGCAAAACTTTTAAGAGAGTTTTTGTAATTGGATGTTGGGTCTGGTTACCTTTTTTACTTTGCAGGTGTGAAGCATTGTGTGACATTGCATGACAGTGGGTTATCAACCTGGACGCACCTGTACATGTGTGAGTGAGTGTGTATGTGTTTGCATATGAAAAACTCCTCGCCCTCCAATTATCTGTCCACAGGGCTGTGCACCTGCACTTTACAACTTATCTGGCCAACGTGCCAGATAATGACACTTAAGACAATGTAGGTGAAATACCAACACGTCACACCAATCTTACAAGCAACAGTGCTTGTTGTGTTTTTTTTTTGTTTTTTTTTATTGCGGCAATACATTGGATTGCAGTAAATGCCATACTGACATCATCAAATGCTTGTGAAGTGCTTTACCTGCAGGCAGGTGTGCTCTTGATTGCATACATGAGTGTGTGAGAGGGAGTCTGACACAGAGAGATTCTGGGTTCATTTACATGTTTGACAAAAAAAGAAAACAATGACAGAAACTATTTGTGCAACCAGAAAACAAGCATGGGATTCCCACTATAACAAACGTATTCAGTAAAGTTTCCCACTAATTATTCTGGTTGCTCTATTATGTAACGGCAGGGTCATGCCAGTTTTGGGTCCCAAGGCTTGGTCTTGGTTTATTTTGAGGATATGTTTAATTGGAGTCAAATGTGATCAAAAGGACCACATTCTAACTGAGTGGCCCAGCAATGGCGAATGGAGAAGAATTGCTGCGATGACGTGATTAAAGGGCAGGAGGTTCTTAAAGAGACGGAGGCCAATTTCAAGGCGTGCATAGCTATGATGCAAAGTCAAATTTTTGTGAAGTTATTTTTGATCTATACATCAGTTTCTAAACAACTGAAGGTAATATAGTTGCTTAATTGAACAATAAAATTGTATTACGTGCTAAAAAAATACATAACAGCAGACCTTTAAAAATAGGAAGCAAGTGTTTACTGCAGCAATAGAAAACCCAATTGAAGCAGTACTAACAGAACTTAACATTAAAACCTTTTAATCCCCTGCAAGTTGTGCTGCTCTGCTCACACATAATAAATAAATAAATCTCTAGTTCTTTTTTTCAGGTTTGTTTTTAGCTAAAACAATAAGTAATCTTCCCTGTAGCAAATCCCAGTGGCCCTTCCCCCAGCCCCCAGTTGTATTCTGTTTTATGTGAAATTAAAGATTTGTATTGACTGGTTTTCCTTAAATTGTAATACAAGTTAGGTTAAAATCAAATTTGCAAACTGAAGTTTTTACTAACCAATACCATTTCATGTTTTCTTCGAGATATTGCCTGCATATTCTAATCCTTTTTTTGTTGTTTGTTTGTTTACAAGACAAGCAAATTTTGCTGAAAAATTTCTACTTCAAAAATACAGTCATGATGGTGTTGTAACTAAGAGCACCCATCACTTTTTTTTTTTTTTTTTTTTTTAAAGTTAACCTGCTTTGAAATTTCTGTTGGTAAGCTATGAACTGAATGTCTGTTGAGCAGCCAACTCCAGACTGGCGAGCTGCAGATAGCCTGGCCAGCTAATGTCAGCTGGCAAGACTCCAGTTACTGCTGAATAGTAAAAAGGTGCAAGTTTAAGTGAAATCTACAACTGAATTTTTGAGGGGTTGCAAAACCTTTCCTGAAGTTTTTGTAACAGCAAATGGGAGATGTTCTGAAACTTAATTGTTGCTTTTCTGTCCATGTAAGA
The DNA here is from genome assembly GCF_001443285.1 of Poecilia latipinna. Classification (NCBI taxonomy): domain Eukaryota; kingdom Metazoa; phylum Chordata; class Actinopteri; order Cyprinodontiformes; family Poeciliidae; genus Poecilia; species Poecilia latipinna. Next base: position 358,412 of record NW_015112777.1, on the reverse strand, counting down.
GATTAATTTGACCACAAACGCCACAAAACTGTAACATTTTTACTCAGTCAAAACACCATAAGAAGCTTCTAAAGGACTGAGTTTATGAGCATCTGGTAGCAAGTCAAAATACTTTAAGTACTTTATTAACAGACTTGTTTTGCTAGCTTATTGTTGCATTTAGTCTTATTACTGCGATCTCAGAAATTCATCCCACCAGGGTTGGGCAAAACTTGGATTGGAAAAACTTGGATTTGTTATCTTTTTAGCTAACACAACATGTTAGCTTGGTTGCTAACCAAATGTATAAATCACCCTTACACCTGCAACCTTCACTGCTTATGAATTGTGGCAGCCATATCAGATATTCAACTTGGAGCAGCTCAGAGACGACTTGCTAAGTTGAAATTTCCGCTATTTTGACTGAAAGCCATCAGATCATAAATAAATCTTCAGTTTGACTCTCCACCATTGCCAAGCTTTGCATCCATGACTAGGTTGAGTTTCAGTGCCTCTTTTCCCAGCTGATCTGTGCAGATAATGTAATAAATGGGAGTCTTCGTGTACTGTGTGTACTTGGACATTTCATAAACGCTGTTCCCTCATTCAGTGATGCAATCTCAGGAAGATTCGGCCGAGACGAGTTGACCCGTCCTCACCAGCGTGAGGATCTCTTTAAATGCGACTGTGTGCAGTTCCGACTTGTGTCGTGTTGCTGAAAACGATACTCTGATGTCACCAAAGCTGGACTCGTCACAGAAAAGCCCGGGGGCAGTCACTCATGACGTCACTGTAGATTTCAATGGCTTTTTTTTATTATTATTTTTGTTATATTAGAAGTTGCATGTTGGTAATAGATTTCGGACACCATCTTAATGCCGGAGCGTCATCAGATGTGCTATGCAGAGAGCCGAGGCAGTCGTGCTGTGCAGCGGTAGATTTGTTGTTGTACGTAGGTGATCCCTCATATCAGTCTCAGTGCACAGCTGTCACTCCCTGCACTTCTGCTGTTGTTGTTGTCTTTTACAAGGTACTTTCCCTCACACACACTTCCTCCCACAGGACCCTTTGTTTTTGTCAGGGTGTGTGTGTGTGTGTGTGTGTGTCTAATGCATTTAGCATATGCATTTGATGTGGGCAAATTCTCAGAATGCGATTTTAATCGAATGTACTGTCACTTTTGTGCGAAAGGTATACATACAGCCACAGGAATATGTGAGGAGACATTTTTTTTTTTTATCGTTCTTCAAACATTACGACGACTTTTGGGTGCTCGGTTCCACTCGCAGATGTGAGCAATCGCAGGGTTCCTCGGATTTTTTTTATTTTATAAGTCATTTTGCATTCATCTGTGTAGTGACGAGATGACTGTGTCACGTTAAGGTTTTTTGCATAACCCACGCTTCTCTTTTCCTCTTGCATTCAGTCACCGCTGCTGTAATGTCCACTGCAGGCGACCGTGTACGTCTGTCGTACCCCTCAAAGTCAATTTAGGATTAGTGCAGACAGGAAAAGCACAGGTATCGTTGACGTGTGTGAAAGTGAGGATAGCTGGTTTCAGCAACGCCAGGAAAATGTGCTTACCTCAGTCGAGCTGTGCTTCAGGCGTGTTTGGTGCGAGTGTCCGCTCAGAGAAGCCGGGCATGAAGCTTGGTAAGCGCTGTGAGTGTGGCTTTTTTTTTTTTTTTGCAGGGTTGTTTCTCACCTTCTTAGTTTTAGTGCATCACCCTAGATGAAAGGCAAGCGTAGGTCTCATCTGTCTCTTTGCTTGTGTGAAAGTACGCATGCAGGAAGTTGGTGTGAATTGGTGTCCCCTTCTAATGTGTGCGTCCACTTCTGTGTGGGAACAATAACACGCATGCGCTGCCTGGACAAGAATGCCTGCTGCGTATTTGGACATCATCTTGCGGAACTTGTCTAGATTCTGTTCCGTTCACAAAAGTCTTCCTTGAGGAACATCGTCCATGTCTGGCCTTTCACCTGCGAGTTTTTTTTTTTTCTTCTTCTTCTTTTTATTGGATTAATCATCCCTAAGTAGTAGGAATAAGACTCTGGGAGGAATCGGGAATCCCCAGCTAACGGCTTCCTTGATAAAAGTAAGGTAGAGAGCTGCACCCAGCAGATGGTGTGTGGTGAGTGGATAAGGGCTGAACATGGCAGATGTTACACTCGGCTGAATAATAGAGGCTTGAAACACTCATTGGAAAGGCATAACTTCTTTGTTAAATTCTGGACATGAATTAAACATTTAAAACTGTGTAAGCAGACAAAACGATACTGGAATCTTCCATAGTTTCGCTGCTGTTTACGCAACAACAAATCTTTTTTTTTTTTTTTTAGTGTCATGTTGACTGTAAACATTGTTTTTGTTTTTTGTGGAAACCCGATTAAATTGAAATGTTTGGGTTATTTACGGATAATTACCTGCAGTGTTCAAAAATAAAATAAGTTTGTCATTATTTTTATTTGCATCTGATTCATTTTTTTTCATACATTTGAACAAAGTCTACACATCCATCTGTTTTTTTTTCTTCCCCACCTCCACTTCTCAACTCAGAAATCCCACAACTTCTTATCTCTCTCTCTGCACGCCTGTGCTCCGACCACCCTGACTCCTGCCCCCCAACCCCATCAGACACACAAACACACACACATCCTCACACACACCTCAGCCTCCCCACGCCCCTCCCAGAAGACACACTTCCCCCCACCATTCTGCTGATGGGCTCAGGCGCCTCTGCTTGGTCACACAGCCCCAGTGTAGCATCCAGTTAGCTACACTATGTGAAGCCCTGTGGTTTTTGTCTTTTAACATGGATGTGCATGTGAGTGTTAGCCAAATTTGAAAGGTGTGTGTGTGCGTTTGTTTGTAATACCTTGTGGGGACGATTTTCCTGATATATACTACGTTGTGGGGACCAGTTGCTCCTCGTGGGGACCGGAGCCTGGTCCCCACAAGGGGAAACCCTGTTTTTGGGTCAGGGGTCAGAGTTAGGGCTAAGGTATGAATTGAGTTTTGGTTAGGGGTAGGGTTAGGTATGTGATGGGTAGGGTTAGGAAAAGGGTAAAGGTAAGGTTTAGGCTGTAGAAATGAATGGAAGTCAATGGAAAGTCCCCACAAAGACAGCAACACAAACGTGTGTGTGTGTGTGACACCCCTCGTTTTGTTCTGTGGTTGAAGAATAAATATTTCAACTCTGTCACGCTTTTTCTTTCTATACAAGCCATCACCTTTTTAGATTTTTTTTTCTTTTCATTTTGTCACGTTACCTTATTATTTGGATTTAATGCGACATGTCAAAAGGTGTTGCCGTATAACTTTGAAGTGGAAGTTACATTAGAAGTTTACAATTTTGATGAAAATTGTTCTGTTTGCATTTATTCCTCTTTCATTTGATGCCTCTGAATGAAAAGCTTCACAATCAAATCATGTAATTGGAAGGAGGATATTTTCTGTCTGTAATGTAATTTTTTTCAATAAAACTGAGCAGTGTTTGCACATGTAAAAGTTCTAAAAATGCTTTTTTTTTCTATACAACATCACCATAGAATTTCCACAACAAATAGGCACTCGGATTACGTTCTAAACGGTATGTCTTGATGTTCGATTCCAATCTTTTGCTGAAATTTCTTTCTTTCTTTTTTTTTGTAATCATTCATGCAACAAATGAAATGTGACTGCAAACTGACTTTTCTGTCAATGATTTACAACTTCAATACAACCCACATGCGCAAAAGAGGAGCGTTGACATCACACAACAATGCACTGTTTACGGTAGAGAAGGCTGTTTTTGGATGTGTAGAGAAACCCAGGAGTGGTGGGATGGTGAGGTGATGCGTTTCAGTCACAGTTTTCTTTCGTAAATTCAGAATTACAATTTTCAGCAATCGCTTGCGTCCGGATTTACTCCGTCTGGCTTCTGCTGGTGCAGCAATGTGATGAATGTCTCGCAACAATGACATGAAAGTTGGTTAAAGCATCCTGCTTTTCATTCAGAGGCATCCTGCTTTAACCAACTGCAAAGTGTCTGCAGTTCAAACTGCAGACACTTTGAAAACTATCCATTGCCTTCCTGTGCAATTCCGCTCGAATAAAATCTCACTCATGCCACAGTCTGGGTTTTTCTACTTCCCTTTAATTCACTCAGATTTTCTACCAGGCTAATCACTGAACGGAAGGAGAAGTTGTGAACAATGATGTTTTTTTTGTTGTTGTTTTTTTCTGTGCTATGTTACAATTGTCTGTGTAGTTTTAGCAATGGCAGCAGAAGAATTGAACGAAGTTGTTCAGCCCACATTCGCTATACTTCCAAACGCAGAATTAACATTAACAGCGGCCTGGTTTGGATTGGCACTCCTCTCCATTGCGTAGGCAATTTCCGTTGAGCTTTATAACGTCAAACTGTCGCACTACATGCGTCACGGGCAACCGTCGGCAAATGTGTAGTATTTAAAACCTCAGCACAGACCACACCACGCCTCCAGAAAGTAATCGATATATTGTTTCTCAATCACTAAGAGTCCAGACCCTCTGTATGGAGCAATAGTGTAGGGCGAAAGGGTGGTTTTTACCAGGCTAAGAAGTAGCACAAATCTGATTATTTATTTTTTAATTATTATTGGGTGAAAAGATCGGAAATGGGGCCATTCTGATTGTTGTGAAAAAGTCGGATATGTGTCGCTTGTGAGCTAAAGCAACTGGATTTGGGTCACATTTGCTTTCTGCATCAACATAGCCAAATCGTACAATGTGGCTATGTATTGTATATACAGTCTTTTCTTCAGTTTCCACAAACATGGAATGTTCCAACTTGGAAAATGTATTCATTTCCGTTTTGGCAAATTTTGATGCGTGGCTTTAGAAAAGTAGCCAATGGGGAAATGGGTACTCTATGGGAGCAGCAGAGATCCACAACTCAGGTGTGACTCAGTCTGTCTGACTTTAGAGAAGGCTGGAAAGAAGAAAGACATGAATGAAAGATCGTAATGAGCAATTTAGGTTAAAGTTGAACGCATCCACGTCATACACACAAACTTATGTATTCATTGCTATAACATAAATAAAATGTGGGAAAAATTCAAGTAAATTGCTCTTACGACACAGTCCTGCAGACGGGAAGCTGTTAACCGCTCCACATTATTGTTTACGCTCCAATTTGGAGTTTAACTTTGTCATTTGATGAAACTTTGATGTCTGTTCATTGATGTTGCTGATTATCCATTTCCCTAGGAAAGGTGAATGCTTAGAATGAGGGTGCACTGTACTAGATAGTGAAAAGGACAGGAAGTGGGGAGAGTGATGTGCAGTAAAAGGTCCTTTCTGTGTGCTATGCGTTGAAGCAGGGTCTCTCTTACAAAAGGGCTTGGGGGTTTACCCATTTTAGTGGCAACCTAATCAATCCACCAGAAGGGAGCTGTCCTGAAAATTTGAACAATAAAATTTGCCATGTTGAGATCATTGATATAATCGTCTACTGCATATAAGATATTGACACAGAATATTGTTGTACATGAAACCATCATGCAGCTAATGAAATCTATGAGTTTGCATCCGAATGTTTGGTAAACAAAAAAACATAACTGTATTTATTTATTTTATTTTTTTTAAACTGAAATCGTATTGCATAATGATTTTAATATTGACCAAAGTAAAAGTAGTATTGTTTTCCATCATTAAGCAACCGTAATGTGCCAGTGGAGTACATTTATAATGTTGAAAAAAAAAAAAAATCATTTTTTACATTTGTAATAAAGTGGCAAATGTAATTGGCTAAAAAAACAAAAAAATACTTTACCCACTTAGCTATTAAGCGTAGATAAATAGATTTTACTTCATGCTAAAAAAATGTGCTGGGAGATAAAGGATCTCCACCTCTGATGTTGGTCCTTGTTTAAGACCTGTAGTCACAGATAAGGGCCCTGAATCACACCTTTCTCATCTCTCTGATGTCTGTTGCTCTTATCTTTAGGTGACAGGTGCCTCAAAACCTACTGGCTGCATTGCTGACTTAATTTTGTATTACACATAGCAAACCTACGCATACAATTATTTGCTTACATCTTCCCGTCATAGATAAAAAGGGGGAAAAAATCATTGCTGCCAGTTGAGACATATGGATAAACCACGCAGGAAGTAAGGCTTGAGATGTTGTAATGTTGACAACCATCTGTTGCTAGATGGTAATTCCTTTGGATCGGAGACCATTTTTATTTTTATTTTATTTATTTATTTTTTACCTTTTTAATTGCATTTTTGTCCAGTAGTTTTTGTCGGATGGGTTTTTGACACCTAAGCTCTTTTATTACTTAAGACCAGCACATTTCGCTGGTAGCTCTCAGTCTTTCTCATCTTTTGTTTGCAAATATACCTTGTCCGTCACAGTGACTGTTGAGCCTACAGGCCGTTTACAACTTTTTAACTCTTGAGATGCAAAGGCAGCACTATCGGCACGTTTGTACACACTCTGAACACATTCTCACATTCACAGACTACACACGAGCCATGCACACTCATGCGCTGGGTTTTTGAATGTACTTTGTCAGCATTTTCTTGCCTTCCTGTCAGCTTCCACAGAAGAAATGAGAGGAAGAAAGTAAATTATATCAGCATTCATTGTAAGAATTCATGTTTGGCATGTACTATTACCTAACACAGAGCCTCATAATACAAGGAAATCTGCAGTACTTTAAAAGAAATCCAGATCACATCCTGGCAGAGCACATGAAATTGCTACATGTTACTGTTAGAACTAAATTCAAGATGATTCAAGTGATGAACGGATTGCGCAAGACTTTTACTCAGCTTCACCCTGCGTGTTGACCTCTGCACATATAGGGGCTGCTGCATATGCACATTGCCTTACTTGTAACAAGAACTCTAGGGCAGTCTTGCCCATAGTAGTATTGGAACACGTTAAATTATTGTTAAATCTATGTCAATTTTAGTTTGAAGCGAGAGGCAATTGGAAAAAATATCCACAGACTTTGATTTCTATCCCTGAGTTGTTTAGAATCAGCTGATTGCCAATACTGATTCAAGCATTAGAGTTAAGAAAATAAATACCATTCCTGAGAAAAATCTTATTTTTGCCTTTCTTTTTGGTTACGGTTTTGGGTTAATCGAACAAAAATACTAAAGACTTATTCAACTTTTTCAGATCATGATTTTATTTATTATTGCAAAAACAATTGCCTCGCCCTATATGAAGTATGTCAATAGCAAGAGTGAAGCATTGTGGTGATGGTGTGGTGACCTGGAGTTCTGCCTTAATGTGTGGGACCCAGAGTTTTCTGCAGCAGAGCATTCTGAATGTCCAGCCATCAGTCTGTGAACTTAAGCTCCGATGCTCTTGGAATTGCATTTTTTCATTATAACAAACTTTCTATGACTTTAATATTTTTCCCCCCTTTAACACTGGTCTCAAAAGTGCTATATAACGTGTCCTTTTTCAGAAGCCGTCAACCATGGCAGCTCACAAACACGAGATTAATGACGGAGTTCTAATTATTAATCATCAGACTGTCAAAGCGCATTCATATATGCACGCACACAAACATAAATAGTTTCATTCTGACTTTTATTTTTTATTGCTAGATCTAAACAGGGCGGGCTGTTTTGTTAAGCTTCTGAGTATCATCATTTTGGCTCAACAACAGAGAGAAGAGGAGATGCATCTCTGGTCAAGATTAAATCAGGTTGGTCTACTCTTACAATTGTGATCATTTCACAGCATTTACACTGTGCAACTGAATTATAATCACTTCATAGTCAATGGAAGTTTGAAAAATTCTCAGATATTGAAGATGTACAGTAAAATCTGAGAGAAAAGACTTAAAGGAGCATTAATCACACACACAGCAGGAGCGTTGTCTGCATTGTCACTCTTAAACATATGCTAATGGTTTATGGAAATAGTATTTTCAATTCAAATTTGGTCTACACATACAAAATGAGTAACTTCAATTCAAGTACACATACACTACAATTGATCCAAGCTATTAAACAGTGCATTGAACTCACTTCATTATTCAAATTACATTAAAATGTTTCATGTCTAAGAAAACCCGGCAGATTGCATGTAGTGACAGCATACAATGGCTACTTTGTGTCTTTGACCTTACATCAATCCCTCCTACCGAACAAGCACGTTGCAAAGTGTAGAGGGAAAAACTCCAACATGGCGTGGCTCAGTATGGCATGTATGGATGCATGGTTACAGGTCTGAAGTTTGGGAAATTATTTAACTTCTGATAAGCATCTGCAGTCAATGAAAAAGATCTGAAAAAAGCAAAATGTCTAATTTTTAGATAAAGTTTGAACAAGATAGAATTTTTTATTTATTTTTTTTTAAATTTGTGTTTAAGCCTAAGCAGTATTAATAGTCATCTAAAATCCAAATGACCATTCAGCAAGTATACACTACTCTAGGGCTGAAACAATTCCTTGTATTATTGGAGTACCTCGTTTATTAAAAGTCCTCGAGGAAAACGTATCTGCCTCGAAGCTTCGTTAAATTATGTTTAATTATGTAGCGCACCGTGTTCCGCCCGGATCATTATTTGTGGTGGGCAGCGCTCTTACTTCCGCCTGTGAGTTAAGTGCTATCAGTTTGGGGAGAAATAAGGATTGTTGAATTTCGCGGCGCAATGGTTGGGAACCGCATCGTCACTGATTTGGAGATTTCTAAAATATTATTTTACAACAGCCTTCCTTCCAACTTATTCAATTTAAAGTCACTAAAGCAGAGCCTTCTTCTGTCCTTATGGCTTTCTGTTTTGGTCCAGAAAATTATTGGAACATTTATCAAAATACGCTACATTTCAAAACATTGTTTTTATTATTATTATTATTTTAAGTACAAACTAAAGGATCTTTTTTTAACGATTTTTGTCATTATTTTGCTGATTGAATACATAGCTTGTTGTATGTTAGTAAATGTAGTTATCATCTTCCTCTCTCTCCCTTTTGAAGTGCATTAGCGCTTTCATGCTAATGTTATAAATAAGAGATTGTTCTTAATGTTTTGCCTGGTGAAAAAAATAAAAGGTTTTACTAAGCAATAGTGGAGTTTAAGAACAAATCAAGCTTCGTCACATTCCAAAATAAATCTGCTTGAGGCACTTGTGTACGTGTGGAGGTAGAAAAATATTTGTACATGTGTGAACAGGTGTTTGTCAAAAGAAAGAAGACAGAAGAATGTGAATAATAAGGAAGTAGGTGGAAAGCAGGTTGTAAACAATGCTTTCCCAGAAGCAAAATCTGTGTAAAACAAGACAAAATTGAGATTCATACTGGTAAATAGCTTTTTACCATCACCACCCTCCCACCCCCCATCGGAGTGCATAATTTCAACCTTCTCACTACATGACAAGCGCAACATCATCATGTCTTGGTAGCTTCTCTGGTAAAGATTCAGTTTTTCTGGCCTCTCATTTCAGCTAGGTAACAAAGTCCTGGCAGCTGTACCACATTATTTCCATTTTCAGATAATGGACTGAACAAAGCTCTGGGATATTGCTTTATGATAAAACCCTCATGTAGAGTAACTTACAACTTTATACCTGACCTGTCTTGTGTGTTCCTTGGTCTTTATATCTCCAATTCGCGTTGGTCTGTCTGTCACATAAAATCCCAATAAAATATATTGATGTTTGTGGTTTCCACATGACAAAATGTGCTGTTTGTCATTTCTGACAGGCTGGAGGTGTCTCAGTAATTTTTGTAGGGGAACGGTCAAATATGTTTATTTAGAAATTAATTTTTAAAAACCTCAAGGGCCCAAGCAATAAGTCATTTGTTTTAGTTGCCAGTGGCATCAAGATGTTGACATTGGGGAAGAGGGAGAAAGCTTTAATGAACAGAGAAAGTTTTCTTAAATTATGGAAGTTTTGACAATGTAAATTTTGTTTGACTTCAGCACCCTTCCCTGATTGTTGGTGAAATGCATCAAAGATGACGGAATGAAAAAAGCCTTAGGCCAAAACAGAACAGGGTAGAGAAGTAAAGATCACTGAAGTTGCAGTAAAGTATTTTTGACATTTCACTGGCCAAATACCTAGTCAATTTAGAAATAATTGTCAGATTGTTTTTCCACAATGACTGTGTTGCAGAAGCTGCATCCTGCCATCAGCAGCTGAATTGTTTTTTTGTTGTTGTTGTTTTGTTTTTGTCCATCGGGAGCTTTCCTTCCTGCCCATATGTCTTCTCTGGCAGTTGTATCACACAAACATGGACTTGACCCCACAGCAGAACATTTGCCTGCTTCAGCTGTCTAAGTTTGAACTGAGGATGATGTCAGAACGTGGCAGCGATGCCTCCGTCACGTTTGTTTCGTAACAGGTGTCTTCACACACAAAGGGGAAAGCGTGCGTGCCTCTTGGCGTGAACATGGGTCCGCTTTTCCAGCTAGTGCTGCACTTTGGACCGCAGACCACAAACAGGCCTGAGGTCTGCCTATTGTTATCTTGTTGGCACAGTTTATGCCCACTGCTGCCCACTAAACATGGTCAAATGCACAACTTTCACGCCATTACCTCCAAGGGCAGGAGGGGCTGCGGATGAGGGGGATGGAGAGCGGATTTACTTAGGGATGGGGGTTCCTGTGTTGTAAATTGAGGCAATCAGGCATGATCGTGCCCCGTGAATTAACATGTCAGAATCACTTAGAGGCAACAATAAAATGTCCATTTTATTGTAGAAGAAAGGAAAGGAGAGTAGATGTGTGTGTTTGGATGTAAAAAAAAAAAAAAAATGACGAGGAATTTAAGTGTCTATTTGTGCACTGCTGCAGAGGTGGGAAGTGGTGGTCGGAGGGTGGGGGGTTTGCTTGACTGCGCGTGTGTGTGTGTGTGTGGTGGGCTCCATTGAAAGGCTCTTCCTTCTGCTCTATTTACCCAGGTGAATGGGGAAGCTGGACCAAGACTAAGCGGGAAAACATGTCAATTTGTGTAAAATAAATGTGTGCGCACTTGTGAGTCTGTCTAATCAACAAAAAGAAACCTTAAGATCCAAAACGTCACCACACGATTGTCCCTCAATCCAAAACCCAAACAAACTTGCTGTGAATCAACACCCACAACCACATGCATGTATGACCAAACACTTACACCCTATAGTACGCATCACTTGCTAGATTGTGACCATTTCTGTAATTTTTTGGCGCTTTCTACTGAGAAGTTCCCAAAATTTAATAAAAAAAAAAAAAAAAAAAAAAAACTTTTCCCTTTTTTTTTTTTTTTTTTGAGTGTAAATGATGGAAACTTAACCAGTGTGAAAGCAGACAGAACGAGGTTTAAGGGGAAGTGTCTGCCACAAGTGTGCATGTATGTTGTTTTTTTTTTTTTTTTTTTGGTTTTTTTTTTTAAGGGTTTTACTGGGAAAAACAGAAACCTCGCTGAGAAACTCAACCGCACATTCAACACCAGAGGGCTGCGAGGATGTGTGTTCAATTCTGTTTGTGGTTCTTCATCAAAACTCTTTTTAGCTCACGACACAGTGGGATTCAAGACCATAGACAAGACGCTCTGCGTTGCAATAACTACACGGGCACTCGCTGGTTACAACCACATGATGCAGAAGGTGTTAAAACAAATGAGCACGCCTCTGAAAATATACATTATACATATTTATACTTTGTCATGTTAAAGCCATGTAGTTTTGTGTATATGCTTGGGGATTTTATGCGCTATGTAAACATGCATGTAATGCATTACAAGGAAGTGGGTGGAAAATGATGCATGCATTGGTTGTCAGTACTTTTTATTTAAAAACTTTTAATGTGTGCCATGCATCTGTATCCAACTCCCTTTGACTCCAACACCCCTATATAAAAATCAAGTGTAAACGCATGGGTCAAGACTAATCTAATCGTTTAATTATTTCAGTGTCTTATCTTCATCCTACTGGCATTTGAGTCCTGTTGTGCCACAACGCCATCCATCTGGCCAAGGAGAAATCTTTCTTATCTTATCCCATATTACAACTTTAAAAAAAAAAACCTGTCTTGAGTTATTGTATTTTTTTGGCCTGGTCTTGATGTTTTAAGTTATGTGTCCTGTTTGGTGGTTGTTTGGTTTTATCCTTAATTTAACCCGACTGTCTCAAAGCACTGACCACCTTCCACTTTTGAACACAACAGGTTGCAGTTGTGTAGTGTGACAGCAGGAGTTTGTGTTCGTTTCCTCTCAATTATTTGGTAATTAATTTGCATAGAGTGAAATGTTTCAAGTCTTTATTTCCTGTCATTTTGATGACTATGGCTTGTATATTAGTGAAAACCCAGAATCAAGTGTCTTAGAAAACTGGAATATTGTGGAAAAAGTAAGAAATCAGAAACTTGTGATGTCAAATCCTAACTGGCCAATAAACACAAAACTTTCTAAGCCTTTAGACAGTCTCTCAGTCCAGATCAGTAGGTTGCACAATCACATAGAAGTCTGCTGACTAGACAGCAGTCCAGAAGACAGTCACTACACCGTCAACAAAGAGGGTTAAAACACAAAAGGTTGATTACTAAAGAATCTGGTTGTTCACAGAGTTCTCAACCCACTAATATTCCCAGAAAAGTGAGTAGAAGCCCATTCTGACGTCTCCACAGTCAGAAGTGGAGATGCTCTGTCATCTCATGGTGATCATCCACTGTTTTCTCCGAAGTCTGCAGTTGATACAATCATCTACCAGGAAATTCTAGAGAGGCTGATTTTATTTTCCACACTGACATAAGAACCAAAAATCCTACTGCCTCAGCGTAGCGTAACATTTCAGACTTTTTGACAGCAGTTTCTGGATCGAAAAATGGGGGGAAAATGGATAAAGTTTAAGAAAATGTGGACCAAAATCAAGTAAAAGATGAACGATTATTAGTCACATATTTTAAGTTTATATATGTGTGTTTGTGTGTGTGTGTGTGTGAAGGCATACAAGTAAATGTTTTTGCCATTAAAGTGTATCTGTGAAATGTAGTTTGTAAAGAGCTAACTAAGGCCACACAGAATGGAAATAAACAATTGATAAAACACAGAATAAAACTTCAAGGATCATTCTTATTGAGCTGACATACTCCCAGAAGTCTTTTTTTTTATTATTGTTTTGTTTGCAAGATTATCACATATTTTTAACAAATATTGTCGTGATTTATATGTACCATTCACTTTCAGTGACTTTGTTAATCTTACAGAAGTAAATGTAAACACACCTACTATTGGTGTGCATCCACTATGTTACTGACCGATTTAAGTCAACCCCAACATCTCTTCTTTGCTCTCTGACACTGTTGGCACCACTTGGACAGCCCTGACCCACTTTCTGAAATGTTTGCAGTTGTTGTTTTTGAGTTATCTGCAGCAGGCACACTGATCTATCCATTTTTTGCTCCTGAAAGAAGAACAACAAACAAACGGCCAAACGAGAGGCAGCCAAATCTGAGAGGACCAAACTGTTACGCAGCAGTCTAATCTCCTCAGCACCACTCACTGTGTGTACATGTTTACATGAGTGCATGTGTGTATCTCCTTTTCTTCCTTTCTGTATGTGTGTGTGCTTCTAACCTCCCCCCTTAGTCGCTCTCAATCCACGTTACAGTGCATATCTGTGCAATAAAGTGGTATGTATGAGAGTGCATGCATGCATGTGGACTGCATGACTGGAAGTAAATTACAGTATGCACTATCCGTGTGCAATGGCTGCAGCCAAACTGGGACGCTGCATCATCTTCGTCATCTTGCCTGAAACACTTTATTTACCCAAACGTAGTTTCTCATATTGTCCTACTTCAAATATAAGTAGAATATGTTCAACCTCACCAAACCTTTCATTATTCATGTTTGGGTTTTTTTCTTTATTTACTGTGTATTTGTTTTACTTTCTTGGATAACTTTGCATGGAATTTGAAATGTAGCAAATTCGATCATCATCACCACAGCCAACAAATCAAAATCTCTGGTTCTTCTTTAAATCTGGCACAATGTTTGAAGAATTTTAGGAGACAGATTTGTGCTTCTTGCTTTTTTTTTTTTTTTTTACAACTTGATGCATTTATATGTTTTTTATTTAAATATTTAAATACATAGATTACTTTATGATGCTACATTCTATATGGACTCATAAAATCATGTGTGCTAGTACTTGTTTATTTGCCAGCAGCCTGGAAAAGAAAAACTAATTACTCTCATCTATTAAATGAAAATCTAAATCATTAATTTGTTTATTTTTTAAGTGTATGCATTTTAAGTAGTGTCTTTTTGTCCATTTTTTATGTAATGGACATCAACAAAAAAAAAATCTGTTTCTTTGTTAGCAGTTTTACTGTTACCTGTGACCAGCCGCAGCCTAAACTACAGGGGACCCGCTAAAAGCTAATTTGTTTTTCAAGAACTGATGATCACTTTTCACAGAATGCATGAAACATTAGACTGTTTCTAATGTTAAACAGACATTAGAAACAGTACAAACAGACCCAAAAGTCAGGTTTCCAGCATTTTAAACTGCTAAAGGTTTCTGTTCTCCTATGTGTGCCTCACGCACCCTACGTTAGAAATGTTGAAACGGTGCCTAAAAATCTCTCGTTTGTTTAATTTTCTGGAAAGTTGCTAAAATACTTTGCAATTACTCAACACCTCATTAAATGAAGCAGTCCGTGATTGAATTTGGTCCGACTTGAGCATCTCGGATATTGCAGCGCTTAAATCGAGCTACGACAGCTATTACATTGACGTTGTCTTTCTCAGACTTAAAAGTACTTCACAATAGGCTTGACATTTTTCTATGAAATATGTCAAATACCTCATATATATTTCAACAACACTGACATGATCACTGGTATTGAAACCATATGTTGAGCGGCTGTAGAGAGACAGAGCCAGACATCATAATCCTCATGTACAAAACTTCATTATTTTTTTTATTTTTTTTTTTTTAAGATTTTGAAAAGTTTGGATCTCTGTTTCTCCTCCTCTAATTAAACATATTTAAGTAAAAACTGTACAGACGTCAATTTTAAATTTAGCAAAACAATGGTTACGTCTGACTCTTAAAAATTTTTCTTAAACCTATTTTTATGGATTATGATTAAGAATTAAGGTGTTGATGGAAAAGTTTCCCAAAAAAAAAAAAAAAATCTAATTGATCTTTAATGGAAGATTTCACTAATATGAAGGGCAACATTTCCACACAAATGTTCAAAGAATAAAAGTACAGAAAAACCAACTGACCATCCATTTTGTTTCTTTTTGTTTTGGTCCTTTTCATCTAGTTTTTGTGCTTTGACCTCTGTGTTTTCTCTCCCCATCTCTGTGACATGGAAGAGCGCATATAGTTATCAGGCTTGCCCAGCTCCCGCCCGGCCCTCCTACCTGACCGCTGCCAGCAGGGAGCGGCTGCCCTCGCCTGAATATCTGCGACCACAACATCAGCCAGGGAATGAAGAAATCAGCCCAGAGTCTACTCTGCAGGGGCGGGGGACACTACGGCCCTACCTTGTGAATACATGGCACAAGTGTGTTTTTTTTGTTTGTTTTTTTTGTGCCCAGGAGCCCGCCATTTCTGCAACATCCGACTATAAATCTATTGTGACACGCAAACTGAATTTATGAGCCAATCTGCTTGCGACAGGCATGTTTGATTTGAAAAGGGAAAGGAGGATGGAATGACAAGCAATAGTAGTGAAAGCGAACTTCTGCTTTGACTTGAGTCCATTTAATTGAGAAACACCTGAACAACTGAAAAGTGAGATTACTTTCTGCCACATTGGCGACCCGTGGCCAAGGTCACGATGTTTTGCGTCATCATCCAAACCTTTTTGAAAAGTGACAGTTATGAGGTGCTGTTTGTTTAACAAAAATCTAGAATTTTCTTAAGCTTTTACCGCATTGCCTGTAGTAATCGTCTGCGAGGTTTAAGCTTTTTTTTTTTTTCTCCCCACAAGTTATCTTTGAAAAACATTTCCCAATCCACTATGTTGTTAGTGGATTGTTATAAACATATAATTCTATATTGTTTTTGTCAATACACCACCATCTTCTCAACACACTCTCACACACACAGAGGCAGCTGTCAGCTCAGAGAGTGGAAGCAGGTGTTTGTGAATTCATATGGGGTTGGGGTTTTTTTTTTTTTTTTTTTTTTTTTTAGGGAGGGGGTGAAGCAGAAGATGGTGAAATTCCCAATGTGAAAGTCTGCTTCTTGCTCTTTCCTCTTACTACAACACACACACACAAAACCACATTCAGTGACAGAAGATTTCAAAGCTATCAAATTGAGCCAAAACTGATCCAACTTAACCTACAGTGCCCTAGAGTACCTTATGAAACTTTTGCACATTTTGTCACATATGAACCACAAATTTTAATATGGTTCAGTCAGATTTTTTTTTTTTTTTTTGTGATACATCAGTATAAAGAATAGCAGCAGAAGAAAATCATTTTGTCGGATGAAGGTTAAATTGAACTTTTTTGACCCACATGCAGAATGTTGTGTGGCAGTAAACTAAAACTCTGAAACATGGTGGTTTGGATATGCTTTTTTTTCACAAGAGAAAGGAAAGTTGGTCAGACCTGATGTGAAGACAGAGCTAAATACATAAAAATGTCTTGAAGAAAACCGGCTAGACGCTGCGAAAGACATTGGACTTGGGCAAAGGTTCACTTTGCAGCAGGACAACACCCATAAACATACAGCCAGAGCTAAAATGAAATGGTTAAAAAGATACGTTCAAGAGTTTAAATAGCCCAGTAGGACTTAAGAGAGAGAGAAAAAAAATCAAAATCTGTAGCAATTCTCAAAGCTTTGACTGCAAAAGTTTTGCAGCTGTAATTTCAGTAAAACGTAGTTCTTGAAGGTATTGACTTGAAAGAAACTTACAAAACTGAACAATGATTGAGGTCTCATGGAGTGCAAAGGGGACTCTGTGGTGGAATCAGTCGTCTGCTATGGTGTTGACCGCTGCAGCAGGAGCTTATCAACAAAGTAAACAGTTAGATGACTTCATAGGGAAAGCCGACTCCGTCATAGTATGTATGTTTCTTCGACTCGGTGCAAGTAGTGGGAGAAGAGAGAACTTTAACGAAAGAGGAAGAAAAAAACAGGACCATATTTTCCACCCCATCTTTGATACCGCTGTAGAACTGGAGGCTCTTTAGTGGCTGACTGCTACATCCTAAATACACAAAATGGCATCATTATAGGTTGTTCCTCCCAGTATCTGGGACCCTGCATAACCATCACAGCTCCCAACTAACCTAATATTTTACACCCCTGCTGTTATTTGCAAAGGTTCACATATTCTTGGTCATAATCTTGTCTTTGCACAAATATGCAAATGCATAGTTTGAACATTTTGTGTATTATTCTAGTACGCTTCTTAGGGTATGGATGTGCTCTTACCATGTGTTTTTGATATTACTATAAGTAAGTTTTGTTGTAATGTGAGAAGATTTGGAAAGAGTCAAACGGTAACACTTTTGGAAGATACAGCGTATTTTTTTATTTTTGTCGCTCTCCGTTTGCGCTGTTGTTACAGTGAGTTCAATTCTGATCGACAGATAAATGTCAACAATGGTTATTACACTCGTGATAAAACGATTTTGTCTGGTGCCTGCCTTAAATATCACGTACAGTTCCTGCCACAAGTGTCTGTCTTCATGAATGTCATTTTTGTTTATGTGTCCCTCCGCGAGTTCAACTCGAGATAGGAATCTATATTTGAGGGCAGTGTGGTGGATCAGGGTGAGGTGGGTGTGCAGATGGCTGGAGGGAGCGCGGAGGGGAGGGGGTGTAAATATAGCTACTGGACTGAGTCAGGGCCCCTTAGCTTGCTAGCCCTCACAGGAAGGACGGTCCCCTCAAGAGACTGAATGTGGAGCTCATAGGTTTGAGCGTGTGTGTTTTATACTATTTCTTCTGGTCATGGCCGCACGTGTTGGCGGCCTCTACGTGAGGGAGATGAGAATATGCTAAACATCTGCTTTTGCACACATGCGGTGTCCTCTTATCCTCTTTTTTTTTTTTCAAAAAAAAAAAAGGCAACGGTTGAGAATATTTGCCTATTTTCTGCTTGATAAACGGTCCAACCTTTTAGTGAATAGTAGAAGGAAGAAAAGTTTTATGATATGCACTACAGTTTTACGACAACAAACCTTTGTATCAACAAGACCGTATGAGGGGAAAAGGGTGGAGAAGGTATTTGAATACTACAAAGCTGGCAGAAATTTGAATACTACAGATCAGGTCGCACTTTGGAAACACAAGATCAGGAATCATTCATTTACTACAGAGAGATGACTTTAGACAATTACGGGACTTTTACAATATTTCCCAACATATGGAAATACTTTTTATCTCTGGATTGTTTTGTTTTTTTATCTTAAGCACTAATGCATAACTTCAAATGTCCACACAAATAACACTCAATAACACAAATATTTAATAAAAACAGCACACTTTATTTGCATGGCGGTATACAAAAGTATAAAAACATGAAAACTTGGCGTCTATAAATGCTTTAATAAAAAAGTCCAAAGCTAGTATCAAAAAAGGCATAAGTATAAAAAAAGTCTGTTTAAGTGTTTGACAAGGGCTACCTTGAATCTCTGAATGAAAACAAAATGCTGAAGTACACTTTACAAAAAACAATACAAAACTATCAAAAGTTTTCTTTTGAACTGATACAAAAGTTTCAAGAGGGCTTTTGTTTGTAGTAGGATATAAAAACATCAGTGTTTAATTCTTTCGTTTTACAGAAAGTCAAGAGCAGCTTGGTTTTTACTCTTACTCGGTGAAGCTCATTTCAGATTTTGAAATGCATAGTGTAGTCTCTCTTTATCTCTTTCCATAAACATATTCATTTGTTCATACATTTGTCCCAATGTAAAAGCCAGAAATGCATCGTAATTTGAAATGAAAACGTATTTCCTGGTGAAATAAAGATCACACTGTGGTAATACTAGAGTTGGCCAGATTTGAACCATCATAGACGTAACAGTTCTTAAGCGTTTATGGGACCAAACACTTGAAATTTTCAGAAGACCCACATACCCTTTAGAAAAAAGTGAAATAATTTCAAGAGTAAAATTCAGAGGTCAGTTTGGAAATTCTTATTATGCCTTTTGGATATATGATAATGCTAACAGGGCTTAAATACTTAAAATTACAACACTGCTCAATTGGTGGATTGTAAAACAATTATAGTCATAATCCGGAACAAAAAAAAAAAAACAAACAGGAACAAACAAATAAATTAACTTGTTCTTTATATTAATATCAAAATTTGTAACCAATAATACAGCCCAACGCAAACCTCTTCCCATTTATAATACAACAGTTAAAAACATAGAGCAGACAAAAAAGGATGGACAATTTTATATATATATAAAAAATCAAATTCTACTTAAAAGGCAAAAAAAAAAAAACGTGTTTAGTCTTTGGTTGGTTGAAATCCAACAAGTTTGAGTGTAAAAACACAAATGGCGTAAAGGCCTCTCCCAACTGTTGTACCACAACAAATATTAAAAAAAAAAAACCTGCGACGCTGAGTCCAGCGCAGGGAGTGTTGACGTTTCCAAATCAGGGTTTTTTTGTTTGTTTGTTTTTTTCCCCCCCTCGTTTGTATTGTGCTTCTCTCCATTGTCTACATCACCAGTGTCCTCGTGGGGTAAGTGTTGATGTACTTGTGGTTCTGCTCAGAGGCCAGAATGTGTTCCTCTGTCTTCCCACAGGTTGCTGGTTCCCAAGGACTGAGCTGCTGCTGCTGTGGAAGAAAAGGAAAAAAAATGGCACTGGTAAGTATCTTTATATGAACTCGTATTCATATTTTTTTGTGCTTACATTATTTATTATGAATGGGTTAAATGTGTGCATACAGAAGTTTTAAAAGTTATAATAGAATAATTTTGTTTTCAGACATTATTCTGTTGTGGTTCAACTGTGAAATCTTTAAAAGAGACTGATTAATAAAACTTGATATGCCCCTTATTTGTCACAAATAATCAAATTTACAAATCATCGCATGGACAGAGGTTTAAAATAAAAAAAAAGATAGCTTTGTGGGCAACATGTTAGAGATCAGGCTTTTTCTCATCAATACCAATGTTTGTTTTTCTCATTGGTCTTGATAGATTCTAAATTTTATTCTGAACGGTTCAACATATGAGAAGAAATATGCTGCAGGTGCTTTGACAACAGTTCTGTTATCCAACTCAGAAACAAAGGATTATCCCCATCTTTCCAATTTTTATAAAAGCAATTTAGTACATAATATTATTCGATGTGTTTATAAGCTTAAAAGGCAAGGAGTTCTAAGTTTTCATCCACTTAACCAATAGGAAAAATGTTAGGACTAATTTTTCAGAGTGCAGCCAGTGACTTGATGTTTATTATTTCCTGGTTGTACCTTAACTGTTTTTGTGCATAATAAATTCCCTATTTTATTTTAAAAAGTGTAATTTATTTACTAGATGAGCTTAATTGACATACCTGTAGTGGGCTGTTCATGTCTCTGTGAGGAAGATGGTAGGGCTTGTGTCCATCCTCACTTAGTAGTGAGCTGGTAAGTAGATCCTGATAAAAAGTTAAGAAACAAAATCAATACAAAAATTCTTATGGAGGTTACAGGTAACATTTGAGTAATCAAAGTCGCAAGGTTTCAGTGTCGTAAACTCACATGTGGACTTACAGGTACTTCCTGTGCGGAGGCATTGGGGGAGAAAAGCTGTGTGTTGAGTTCTTGCCCCTCCCACTGCATGCAGGGGCTCCTCTCGCACGGGGACTCCACCTTCGCACCGAAACACATCCATGTCATACAGCGCACATGATCATGCAACCACAAAACAATGCAAACGACGTATGTGCTGATCACAAATGCTTGCAAGCAGGAAAACAGACTCCATGCAAACTGTTTACACGTATTTGCATTAAAGATAACAGGAGAAAACCAAAACAACATACTTAACAAGTTTTCAAAACATACACACTTAACCTGCTACATTTGTCTTTAGTGTATTTATTTTCTGTTGTTGTAGGCATGTAGGTGATCAGGATGTGTGGAAAGTACCTCTTGTTTTATCTTCTTAAGTGGAGGCTGGTCAATGGCGCACTCCATGGGTTCTTGTTTGATAGACTCGACCATTTGCTGCTCCAAAGTTTGACTCTACAGTAAAAAGACCACTATGTCAATAAATCTTTTCGTTCAAAACAGCTTGTGCGAAAGTACTTACAGTGACAAGAACTCACACACTGGTTTTATTTTGCCTCACCTGTAGTTTGAGAGATCCATGAAGGCCCAAATTTGATCTGAAAGGAGTGGGTGTACGAGGGTTCGACTCCAGGATCGATCGACGGATGTTTGGAGTTCGGAATCTGAGAAGGAAAACATAAACAATGCTTGAAAAGAGATGCGTGGTCAAACCTGTACATTAAAACGATGAAAGTTCAACTGCACTTACATTTCATTCTCTTTCTGTGGCCTGATAGAGTGGTCGACGAGAGGTTTGGTGTCTACAGCCATGCTCATTCGTAGACTGTCATCGGAGTGTTCTGGACTCATAGACTGGCTGAGAAACTGTAAAACAGACGAGAGAAAACTAGTTAGTCAAACTCTTAAAATAGTTTGTCCTTGAGGGTGGAAGGAACTTGGATAAAAAAATGACAGCTGAGGAAAAAAAAGAAAACGAGTGGTGACACTACTGGAGGCGGATCAAGGTGAGAAACACTAGATCTAAATGATTCATGCTGTTGTGGGAAGACAGGCTGGTGATTAGACGGATTCCGATCGCTTTCAACTATTTTAACTACCTGCGAGGGAGAAAAGGGCAGATTTCTGACTGGAAAGGACTTTGGAGTTGAGCAGATGACCCTGCCTGTTTTCAGATCCAAGAAGCGACTGGGAGCGCCTTCGCCCTCTAAGGGGAGGCTCTGGAAACAGGGCAGTGAAATATGGGTCAAGTCCCAAGACTGAGAAAATCTTCACAGCAAGTTGTCACGCCTTGCCTTTCCTATGGAAACAGTTCTATGCAGGAACATGTGCTGTATGTTTCTTTAATTGTGATGCAGAAACTTACAGAATCAATGACGGATTCCATGAAGTCGGGCATTGCGTTTGTGAATGTCGGGCTGCTGTGATGGCTGCCGGCGGTGCTGCTGGCCCGTGTTGCTGAGGCACTTTCTTCAGGTAGGCAGCTCTGGTCAAGAGGCAGTGCCGGGGCAGCGGTCTGGAAGTGTGATAAAGACGTGGCAGCACCATCCGAGCTGCTGGTCAAAGAACTCTGGGTGGCCCAAGACGGAAAACTCAAATTCATCTGGAGAAGTGGAAAAAAATAAATAAATAAATGTGATGTTGAGAGATAAAAAAAAATGCATGGAAATCAAATGTGAATAAGTGCTTAACAAATAAGGGGAAAAAAAGAGAAGAAGAAAGGGAACTTTAAATTAAAAAGCAACAGAAGTGTTGAGCAGAAGAAAGTTGCACAAGGGGTCACACACACAGTAGAGAAATGGTGATAAGGTCCTGTTTCGTCACTTTTGCAGAAACAGACCCCCCAGATGTTTCCTCCTCCTTATTCACGCAAATACACACGTCCGACCACTGTCCTCAAAGACGGGGTCAAAAATACACACGCATAAATCGTGCTGTCACAATTTCACACCCAGACAGACGTCTTGACTTACTGATAGGGACGGCTGGATTTTCAGCTCATTCTCTGTCGCCATGAGCAGCCGTTCGATCTCTTTTACTCTCTGCTCTTTCTCAGGATCCTCGTCACCATAGTGTCTCTAGAAAGAAGTTGGGATTGGGGGGAACAAATTAGAACATTCCTATTATTTTCTTCACATTTCAATCAGAAGAACAACAAAAAACAAGTTATTAAAACAGTTTTTTATACTGTTAGACAATATAGCACTATTTTAATGTGAAAAAAACATGACCTAATTTTACTAGTATAATTGTTGTGCTTAATTGGATTACATGTGACAAAATATTTAGGTGAATATTTAGTGAATTTGGATTCACTTGGGTTCTATATTATTTGATACTATTGAAGTGGACTAGTTTGTCTTGGAGTGTAGATGACCAACGATAAAATAGGGGTTTTATAAATGAAATTAATTGAATCAAATTGGACTAAACTGCAGGAGGACTTGCAGATAAACATGGGCTGGTTTAAAGGAGCTAAAGTTTCAAAACGGCTAAATTTTACACCTTAATGTGCTTCTAATGAGATGCCTGCAAATATTCTGGAGCGACTTGCATTTTCCCCAGCCTTATGAACCAGAGACTAGAACAGCTGTGTTGCTGGGCACTGCCAGTCCACTGGCTGAAAGAAGACTCTTACACTTTACGGCTATTAAAGCAAACCTTTTACAGATTTAGAAGCTTAAAACAATTTCAGAGATTAAATAGTTTTTTTTTATCTTTATATAAAACCGGAGTTTTTAATTCTATACAGGCAACATGATGAGAAAGCAACCACCATATGACTGACATGATGCTTAAAGATATTAATGAAAATTGTCATCATAGGTTGTTTAAAGTTCTTACTTGTATAGCAGCAGTCCCGTGCTGGGGAATGTTCAGGATGTTTAAATGCAGAGCCATTGGGAACGGCAACTGTTGAATCAAGGAAAAACATTACGTTATTATTTTATTTCAGGACATCTTTCTTTTTCTTTTTTTTTTGGGCCGTTTTATATATATTTGCTCCAAGATTTTAAGTTTACTCACTCTGTGTGTTTCAGATATGTAGTTGTAGGTCACAGGAGGCAGCTGTGCGTGGCTCGGTGAGTGGTGGGGGAAGCTCATGACGTGATTGGTGGTCTTGATGTAGCCGTGGTTCATGGAAAGCGAGGAGTTGCTGTTCTTCGATGTGTTCTGAAGGTAGCCCTCTTGTTCAACCTTTCGCCTCATCGTGGAGTTCCAGTGGTTCTTTATGGCGTTGTCAGTCCTGCGGGTTGCAAGAAAAACACGGATTAAATGAGAGATGTTTTATTCAACACACCCATGACCTACTGAGACCCGTGTCCGAAAGAGTTGTGCTCCAAACATGTTATCAACACAGACACATGCGGGCTGACACAGATAAACAAAGTCTCAGTCAAACACACAAGCCCATGCGTGTAGTTGATAAAGTTATCAGAGCACACCAATTACAATAATCTTAGAGCTTTCTCTTTATCTGTTGATATTCTTTTCTACACATTTGTTTCAATAAAAGTCAACCTACCCTACAGTCAATGCCTATTTCTCATTTTGCGTTGCCTTCTCAAGTATCCTATTTCGGCCTCCTAACCGCAGCGTTGCGCAGCTAACCAGCAAGGGCTCCGTGATTCATCCAGCTTCTCTTTTTCCTCCCGCTCCCCCAAAGCCTTCTTTATTCTCCGCCTCACCTGCCAGGAAGCAGCTTGGCGATTTCTGCCCAGCGGTTTCCCAGCTTCTCGTGGGCTTGGTAGATGATTCTGTCCTCCTCCTCGGTCCACGAGGTCTTCTTGACCTCTGGGTTCAGGTGGTTGTGCCAGCGCTCGCGGCACTGCTTGCCGATGCGTCCCTTCAGGTGCTTGGCGATCACCGACCAGCGCTTGGCTCCGTACTTCTGGACCAGCTCGATCACCTTTGGTGTGTGAGGGAGAAAAATAAAAAAAAGAAAGAGTGCAAAGCCAACAAGAGGAGGAGGAACAACGTGAAAAGGAAGTCAATAGTAGAGGGTGGGCATGGGGGAAGGGGAAGGATGGAGTAACCACAGGGAACAGAGGGAGAAGTAAAGGTAAAGATATGATTGGCAGAGGGAGGGAGAAAACACAAAAAAGAGAAATTACTTTAACTCTTTGAAAGTAAACAATTCATTGTTTCTATTTAACCAGTGGGGGTGACTGGGAGCACCTGCTGGTGAGCAGTGAGGGATTTTCCAGTGGAACATTAGCTTGTCTGCTAATCATCACACTGACAGCATGTGGGTGGATATATAACTCCTTTGATACATGCCACCGATTAAGACCAACCAAGTTATTTGTTGTGTAATAGCACCTTTTAAATGTGCAACAGCAGATGGCTGAATTGCTTCAGAGTTGTTGCTATAATCACTCAGGAACATAAAGTAATTGTTTTTGATTCTTACAGCGCGTTTCCTGTGAGTAAAAAACTGTTCACTTCAAACAGACCTTAATGCTAAATACGCCTCATAAAATGCTGTGTTTTCTTACCCTCTGGTCCTCTTCTTTGGTCCAGGGCCCCTTAATAAGTTCTGGGTTGAGAACCTTCTGCCATCGGTGTTGGCACTGCACATCTGTTCGATTCTGGAAAATTTTGGAGAGAAAACATCATTTTGCTGTTGCAATAAGGTAACTTGCACATGTTAATAAAATCAAGCCGAGGATTAAAGAAAATTTTTGTTTTACCAACACTCAACTAAAATTAATCAAGAATCTTTTTTTTTTTTTAATAAAAGCTTTAATTTATCTAATTAAAGCCCTAAAATTAGATAAATGGGAGAGTGTCGGCATGACTGATTTTCCTTAGATGTATTGAGGACATAGTAATGCAGCATGGCCCCTCCCCCACTTGTTGCTGATAACTGGTAACCAGTTAGGTGAAAATCACCGTAGTAATTGTAATACTATTTTTACTCAAGGTTAGGGCCGATCCATGCTGACTCTTCTTAATTAGACGTCTTTTCTTCAAATGTTTCACCTGTGCATGCCCTCCCTCGCCCTCCATCCCAATCTATAACTTACAGCTAATAGACTTGCAATTAGCTTCCAATCTTCTGATCCGTGAAGTTCTACCAGTTTCTTCAGCTTCTCATCCTGAATAAAAGACAAAATATGATTGTCACTGCAATAATCAGACACTAGTTTGTCTAAAGATAGGAATTTTAAACTTTTTTTTGCATACCTCTTCTCGAGTCCAGCGTGTTTTTCCGAGGTGGCGTTTTCCTACTTTGGCAAGAGTCCCGTCGTAGTCATGTTCGTACACATCTGTCTCCTCCTCATCTTCCTCGCTACTGTAAACACTGTGAATGCACACACAGGAAAAAAATAATTTTTTAACCCAGTTTAATCAGTGTAAAAAGCATTAGTGTAAAAAATTAGATTAGGCAAATACTGGAAGAATGAGCATGCCTCTCTCTAATCATCACGTTGGAGAGTTAATAAAAAGAAAAAGGAAAACCCAGTCTGTATTCATCAGGTGTCAAAAACAGAGAACCAGTCATTCTTGAAGGTTTGGGTGCAGGCTTTGTGCCAAGACACTCACAAGCAAAGAAAGAAAAAAAAAAAAAAAAAAAAGAGGGAAGAACAGTAAGCTGAAGGGAGGGAGGGAGAAAGGGAGGGAATGAGAAACAGAGAAGGATGAACAGGTTCTAGTGTTTTTGGTTTCCACAGATACTGGGATTGGCATGTGTGATCATCATTTTGTGACCCCAACATGTTCAGACCTGTGCGGCATTGTACATCACAGTCTTGCATGCATGCGCACACACACACACACACACACACACACACACACACACA
>NW_015112777.1:295031-328742 GCF_001443285.1 Poecilia latipinna | reverse complement strand
CACACACACACACACACACACACATACATGCACACACACACTCACAAGGAACTGGTTAGCCAATCAGATTGATGAACAGTGTTAACGTGGAAGTCAGGTAGGGTGCTTGGAAAAGAGC
Organism: Poecilia latipinna; assembly: GCF_001443285.1. Lineage (NCBI taxonomy): Eukaryota > Metazoa > Chordata > Actinopteri > Cyprinodontiformes > Poeciliidae > Poecilia > Poecilia latipinna. Next base: position 328,624 of record NW_015112777.1, on the reverse strand, counting down.
AACAGGTGACCAGACATCCTACTGTGTGTGTGTGTGTGTGTGAGAGAGAGAGAGAGAGAGGGGGGGGGGGGGGGTATTTATTGTGCATTATCTTCCTCGTTCCACTTCTTTTTTTACATAATCCATAAGATGTGACTGAATTATCAACAGCATTAACATTATTGAGAAGTACACAAATAAACCCTAAAGATTAACTAGTTTATGATTTTGTTTGAAGCAATAAATACAAACTTCTGTGTCATTAAAGAGCATTGCATAATAGAGCTAGTTGACAATTCACAATAGAACAAGTAAAGCTGACTAAAAAAAAATCGATCTTTGCAATTTCGTTTAAATTAAACTATGCAGCTTTCACGTTAATATTCTAAACCTAAGAACCTTGTAAAGCAGAACAAAAACTCTCCATATGCAAGTGTAACACACGTTAATCAGCATAAATATGTGGGAAAACTCTATACAACTATTCAATTCAATTCATGAATAATTATTTATCTGAAAATAGAATAGGGTAATATGTGAAAAACGTAGCGCAGGTACTGCAGAGGACGCTGTGAAAGCGCAGTTTCCAAAATAGCTGAGTGCGCTCCTCACATTCAGAGATGCTGCATAACACTTGCAAACTGAATCAAGCCGGGTTTAGAAATGCCATCTTAAGTAGATACCAATGTAATTTACAGAAAGAAAAACATAAAAACGAAAGTAACAGTTTTCGTAAAACCGCTGGGAACTGGTCAGCAGACCGTGAGGCGCTTAACAATGGCTGCGCTTCAAAACTTTTTCTTTTAATTAAACATGAGATCCGAAATGGGCTTCTGCCGTTTAAATAATGACATATTGACAAGCAGGCTGTTTTAATTAAGTGTATTAGGCGATTATTCAGCGCAGCTCCACCGGTGTCCACGCACCATCTCGCTCACAGCGTGGCGTTAACTCGCGAGCGTGTGTGTGTGTCACTGACAGCAGTGAGGAGCGCACATGCCAGATGACCACCACCTGTCATTGGCGCGAGCGCGACAACCTCACCATCAACAAATGCCAAGAAAACACAGAGGCTTTCACACACAAGTCGCACAAAAAGCAGATAATTAGCTTAAAAAAGAAAAAGCCATGTGAGCGCTGTAGAAAAGATGCCGCTTTAAACGCTCTGGTTTCACACAGAAATAACAGCAATAAATGGAGAACAACTTGCACATAACAAGGGAAATTGTGAGAAGAAAGGAGAGTTCATAATAGTTCATCTGCTTTTTACCTGTTTTTCGGCCGCCGAGTCATGGTAAAATGTAGCCAGCGGCTTGCAGCAGGTTGCGCCGAGCGTGTACTTTCGCTATCTACGCCGTGTTTGTTCTCACTGCGATCAGGCAGACTGACATTAATTTAAACTGCTTGGACTAGCAGGGGGGCTCCTCCCCTCCCTTTCTCATCCCGGTCAATTTGGCGCTCCTCGGCGCTTTCGCTCCACTGCGCATGCTCACCAGGCTGTACACTTCACTTGCAGTCAGATTATTTTCCGACTGACTATAAATACGCATAAGACATCCAATTTTATTGCTTTAAAATGTTTATTTGGCTCTGACTAAAAATATATATCTTCACAGTTACATTTTGTGGTTTAGGTTGTAGTTTTAATGCATGAAAAGTAGATATTTTCACATTTACAAAGTGTTACTGAAGTGCTCACTACGCTACAACCTTGTTTCAGGCGCTCTCTGTCTTATCATCAGCGCTAAACTTTTTTTGTGTCAATTTACTTGCGTCTTCTTTTCCCGTAAAAAAAAACAAACAAAACAAACAACAACAACAAAAAAGAGAGAGAGAGAGAAAGGGAAGTCTTTGGACCAACAAGAATAGGTTTGCACTCCAGGAAAATTAAGTTGAGAGTACTTCCAGCGTTCAGCCACCTGCTCAGTGGAGTGCCCCCGCTGGTGTTGTTGCAGATGTTTTCCTGTGATAAAACTCGCAACAAAACCTTGTCTTATCAACCCGCGACAAAACCCGCCTACACAAACAAAGTTAAAGAAATCCAGTAGCACTAAAACTATTTGTGGAAATTTATTGCTCGTGTAATTCATAGCTGTGGTGCTTTCATGTTCCCTGAGCTATTCCTACAGTTTCTTGAGTTCTTCTTTCTCAAATATTGCATATGACCCATATAACAATACGGAGCGAGTTCAGCCTGTTTTTCTGCAGCTATTCTCAAGAGGATGAGTAAGAAAATAATGATCTTGCATAACTTGTATTTTTTCCCTCTTTTTTTCCAGAGCAATGCTCGTTTTTTGTTCTGATTATTTTTGTGTTGTTTTTGAATTCTCCATGTGCCAAAACTGTCCTTACTCAAGCATTCATTGCAGGAAGGAGGGGGCTTAATGCTTTATTTGTATAAATGTGTCTTCTCATTGTATTAGTTCCTCCATACGCGACCTTATTGTCCTGGTCACTTGTAATTACCATCACCCCAGAACAGCCTATTGTCCCAGGATAAACTATTATAATAGGGGACTGACAATGGGGTACACACATGCACTTGTACATGTTGCCATGGATAGAAAGTCTCACTTTTACGTGCAACAACAAGCAGTGTACTTGTAATAAACTCAGTCAAATTATTACGCCAAGTTATTACTTACAAATTATAGACATAAAATGTGCTTATTAATCCAGAGTCACTCTCTTAAGGTTTGGCTCAGATTTTTATTTCCAATGATTATCTTCACAGATCCATGATGTAATGCATCACTGTTGCCTACATGCAATCACTTCTGGGCTTCAATTCCTATGCACACCTGTGTGCACATGCATTACCACCTGTGCCTCGAGGAGGTGGTATTTCTATTCCATTCTAATTCCTTATTACATAGCAGGTATGTGAGATCGCAATGCAAAATCCCCCACATATAAAATAAAGTGGGTCTGATGAAGTGGTTCAGCTTGTAAGGTCAAAATTTATTAAGTCCCACTTTTACCAACTTTTAATCCTGTTTTTAATTGACTCACATGACTATCTCTATAAATTTGAACAAACCCCCATCATATAATACTACCTTTCCCTAGAGGGTAATATTTTCAAACTGCACATAGTTATCTGAAACCAACTAGAGACAAGAGAACGAGGCTATGCAAATTGTTCGTAGTAGGTCAAACAGGAAGCCCTCAGACCCATTGAAGGTTCAGCCTGGGACATTTGCATGGGCGCGATTGGACAGGTTGATGGCAGGCATTATAATGGCTGACCACTTTGCAAAGCCTTGTGTGCACAGGTTGGCTCATTTGAATGATTTTAATGACAACTCCTTGCCTCTGGGGATATCATCCCATCTAGCTTTGAAATCTAGAGCTGGGATAGCAAAACATACTCCTTGTTGGTTGCGTTTATGCCATAGAGTCTGCTGTGTACGTGAAATAGGCCACTGAAAAAAAGGCTCATTCCAAGTCAAAGAGCTGGTAGATGTGATTGTGTATTGTTGTGAGGTTAAAAAGATCAACTTCCTGTCTGATAAGTGTTAATGAAAGACTAATCATAGACTAGATGTGTATTAGTTCTCAGCAGCTTACATTATCCCCACTATTTTTAGGGCAAATAGCTTTTTGCAAAAACACACAAATATAACTTTAATTGTTTACAGTGCCTTCCAAAAGTGATCATAACCTCTAAATGTTTTCCACATTTTGTTGTTATTACCACAAAAACTACAATGTACTGTGTCAGGATTTTAGATGACAGACCAGCAAGCCAGTTCAAAAACAGGAAATGAAAGGAGAGAAGTCCACTGTTTTCAAATTTTGTCCAAAAAAAAAAAACTGAAAAAAGCTGTGTGAATTTTGTTGTATTTATCCCACATAAACCAGCTTCCTCATGCAACCCCACAGCATTATGCTACCACCATGTTTTACAGTGATGATGATGTGTTCAGGAAGATATCAAGCGCAAGCATTTTTCATGCAGATCAAAAAGTTGAATTTAGGTCTTAACCCATAAAATCACCTTCTTTCATGTGTTTACCATGTTCCATAAATGGCCTGTAGAAAACTGTGAATACTACTTCTTTCTTCTTGCAACTCTTTCAAAAACATCAGCCACTGTGGAGTCCATGACCAAGATTTCTATATACTAACAGAGGTGTTGCTCTCTGCAGGTCCTTCTGAGATACTATGGCTACTTTTCTAGTTTACTCCACTTGGCTGGCCTTAGGTCGGCAGCTGTCTCTTGGTAGGTTTGCAAAAGTTTCATCTTCTTTAAATGTATGGCCGTATACCCAGAGCTCCTTTTAATTTTGCAGTATTGTTTTACAACTAATGCTTTAAACTTCTACACAATTTTATTCCTCACCTTTTTGGTGAAGTCTTCACAAAACATGAAAAAGTTTAAAGCTTATGAGGATTCTTTTCAAAGTACATGATTATGCATTTAATTTTATTGCTTGCAACCTTGAGTGCCTCATATTTTTTTTCCTTCAATGAATAGTTGTCAGAACCTGACTACCAGTAGAGCTTGTTTTGCATTTTCCTTTGGGTGAGTTCCTGTCAAAGACTTCCCATAATGCCTGCTGCCCCTAGCAAATTATGTAAAACATTATCTCATATCCAGTGCCAGCTCTTTAGCCAGACTTTACCCCTCACCCACTGCATGCACAGTAGCTTTGTTTTCTGCTAGTGCAACGAGATTAATGCATGATCAAATTTACATGCTGTTGTGGACGGATTTGCATTTTCTTCTGCTTTCACTTGATTCTGTTGATAATAATTGTACCCCTAAAAAAATACCTATGAAATTCATGGGAAAATAAAATTGTAAGTGTGCCATGTAAACAGCCAGCTTAGAAACGTTTCTACAAGTTAAACAATACACTGGAATATGCCACTGATCCGCTCATTCTTCTAGCAATCTGTTGTTCCATCTGTTTAATCCAATTCATCATCGCATTATTGTTTTTTTTCAGGAATTCTTTTTCTCCTACCACTGATTCATTGATACGGCTTTCCCTGAACTCTGTGGCCATGTCTGCAGCACAGATTTGACCAGATACCGTTTCAGAACTGTTCAAAGGGAAACAAATGTTCAGATGAACGTAGGTGTGAAAAATCACACCTCTGCCTCGTTGCAGCGCACAGCGTACAAAATCATTGCATGTTTTCATTGATCATCCTATAAGAGACTTCAAAGTAATCCTGAAAGCATTTAAATAAAATGGACATATCTTTCATCCTGCCTTGTGCTTTTTGTTGGGTTTTGTTTGGTCAATTATGGTTTTTACAGCACACCTTGAGATTAAAGTTACAAATAGCGCTATAAATTCAGTGTTTACATTTTATATATATATATATATATATGGAATATGTTCCATATCCTATGAAGTTCTCTCTCATGCAGTTGATGTTTTGAAATGCCCCAGAAACATTTTGCTTATGCACAAGGAAGACTTCTCCCCGTATCACCTGTGTGACCCTGTAAAGTGAACAAGGCTGGTGTCTGTTTTAATTGTATGCATGTGCTCCATATGTGCAAGAGCAGTTGTTTATTTTCACATGTAGATGTGCAACTTCAAAAGAGCAGGAAGTGGAATTTTGAGAGGGGAAACCTCCACCCACCTAGAAGGTGATCACGCACGCGCACATGCTCTCTTAACCAAAGGTGAACTGTGCACAACCCATAGTAAACATCTCAGCCAGCAGCCTCTCTTGATATGAATGATCCTCCTATAATAGTTACCTCCTGGTGAACTAAGTCAGTCAAATGTGCCGTTCATCAAGCTGCCATCTGAACCTTTCAGAGAAAAGCTATAGATTGTGAGGTTATTCACAATTACCTCACTAAAAACCTGCCTTCTTTTCTTTGTGCTCTATTTTTAGTTTAGGGAGACACGCCAAGCTTCATATTCCATGTCACAGTGCAGATGTGCAGGAGCATATCTCACCTGCAGCACTGATCATATCATGTTATTCTATGACGTTTTCTACTTGATTTATCCCCACATGTAAGCTACTGCGGATAAATACATTTTAATTTCTCTAATTACACATCCATCTCTGTTCCAATGAATTGTGACTGTAAAATGCTAGTGCCAGAACAGTAGTGAAACAAGTGCATGCAATTATCTTACTATTCTATCAGCCCATTTTCTTCCTTTTGTGGTAAGCAGGCTTTATGTTTCTTGTAATGCAAAGATAGCTGAAAAAAAAAAAAGATGTCACTCTGGGTTGTTTGTGTACAAGGTGTAGAATGAGCTCACATGGGCTGGTCTCTAACCAGAGGGCATAACCTTTGACAAAATGGTTGAGACATTCACACCCCAAAATTGTAGTGGCTTAATAAGAGTGTTGCATGCAGGTGGTGTTTCTCAACTTGTTTCAGCACTCATGACCTCTTGACCTCTTGAAGTGTTTCTAACACCTTGCTAAAGTATTCATACAGATAGAACTTTCTCACATTACAACCATACAATTAAATGTATTTGTTTAAAGACTGTTATAGAGATTAGCACAAAGTAGTGCATAACCATGAAGTGGATGAAAGAGGCTGATTTCAATGAGATCTATAAAGAAAAATCTGAAAAGTGTTAGTTTTGCATGTATACAGTCCTCCTTACACTTAAAGGAAAGCCAGTGTCTTCAATGTCTTCAGGAATCATTAATTTGCAAATGAGTGTATTGTGACAATGACCTTTGGAGGGCCTCAGACGTTTGTTGGAGAACATTATTAAACACCATCATAGTGACCAAGGAATACTCCAGATAAGTCAAGAATAGAGCAGCAGAGAAGGGTAAATAAATGTTGGATTATATAACAATATGTACTGTAGATATATAACGGAGCATTGTTGAAACCGAGTATTTATTTATTTATTTATTTATTTATTTATTTATTTATTTATTTATTTATTATTTCTTGTACATACGACTGAGGGATATTGCATATGTATGGTATTTTTGGAATTATTACATCCCTCTCCTATATATTTGATGTTCCTTTATTTATCTTAGTTCATACTTAGGCTCTGCAAAACAGATTCTGACTGGAGATCAGTATGAAAAACAGCATAAACTGTGGATTGTGGCGAAGCTGTTCAACTAAAACTGATTCCAGGCCACGTCGATGTAAGAGGAAGTTACGTCAGTAATCGAAAAAAAAAAAGTTTTACTTTTTAAAATAAAAATAAGCTATTTTACCTGCTAAGAAAAAATTAAATGTGTTAATGTTGTAAAATAAATAGGAGTTTTATATATAATTAATTTACTTTTAAAGTTGCCAAATTAAGACCGATATATTTTGCTGCACTGAAACGACCTCCAATGGCAGTCAGTTCGGTGATGCACATGTCTTCGAGCTGAATAACTTTCACTCCAGGGCAGATAGGGGGGACTCACAGGCAAAATGTCTCGCCACAGAAATGTTCGAGGTTACAACTACGATGAAGGTAGAGACCTTTCACACAGAAATGGTTCATATTTTGAGCTAAATGCCGGGGCTCGTCATGCTAAACATGCTAGCAGCTAAGCTAAACTTTACTGTTGTTTACAATTGCGTTGCTAACAGCTAACACTAGCTTATGCAGCTGCCAAAATATTGTTGCTGCATATTCTAAATGCAGCTCATTTAGAATATGCTTTCCCACCAAATTATAAAGATGGTTTAAAACTATTGTATCATAAAACCTGCTATCATGAGGACTCAACAAATGATAACACTGCAAACGCTGCTAGCAGCTGCTAACTACTAAATATTTTGTCAAAGACGCCTGGATTCACTTATTTATTGTTGTGTAGATTCGTCTTTTTGGTTAGAAATCTTCTGAGTATATTTGCTGAAACCATTATGTGGCTTTTATGGTTGATAAAAGTACACATTCATAATCCAGGGCTACAGTATGTTGAGGATTTTTAAGAACTGCTGACAAAGCAGTGACAGCTGTCAGATAAGACAACAGCTTTTGTCAATAAACAAGTATATTGTGAAGCAAAATTAAAATGATAAAAAAAAAAAACAATTTTTTAACTGTATTTTTGTTTTTTTTGTGTGTCTAGACTTTGAAGATGACGACATGTATGGACAGTCTGTGGAGGATGACTACTGCATTTCACCAGCAACAGGTTGGTTTTAAATGATCACGGGGATTTTATAAGCAATATTTATATAAGCCACATCATCTATTCACATGTAGAAGCAAAGAGCCATGTAGAAAAACAAAAACCGCTTGCTACTTTCAAGATGAGATGACTTTTAGAAATATATTATTCTGGTAAAATATTTTAAAGATTACTAGTTGTAAAGTTGTCATAAACTGGTACGATTCTCTTAGTGTGATAAACTTGAGTATAAAAATGCTACATTTTCAAAGGACCATAATATGTACACACAGATTTAAAATGAAACATGGAAACATGATCATTTCACTTGTATTTTAAACAGATAATCAATGTCTATTATAGGTGCTAAAACACTAGTAATAATAATAATGATGATAATGATAATAATAATGACAACGTTTCTTTGGTGTTTTGATTATGAGACATCTTTGCATATTGAGCAAGTAAGAGAACACAACTGAGTGTGCCAACAGTCACTGTATAAACAACTCATGACATTGATTTTCCAATGAATTTCAGTTGAAGTTACTTTGGAAATTCAAGAATTAAATTCTGCTTCAGTTTCAATCATACTTTAGTTGCAAGTGATTTTTTGTTTTTTTAAACAAATATTCAGTGGTAGAAGATATAAAAAAATGTAGAACACACTTCAGTAGAATTGTTAACAGTTTTATGGAAACATGTGGCACAGAATATTAATTTTTGTCATTGTGCTCTGGGAGTTCAACACCTACAAGCTGGACCAGGGCGGATAGGGCGGTTGCCGTCTTGCAATCAGCCTACTTTGCAGCGATAACACACTTGGCTTCCCAATTATTTTAAAAAAAAAAAAAAAAAAAAAAAAAAAAGAGTTGCATTAATGAAAGTGATGGATTTAAGCTGCTTGTGATTCATTGCAGGGACTTTCCAATCATCCTACTTTTTCTTTGACATCCTTTTACCAAGTTTCACTGTTTTCTGACTTGCACCTTGTACTTTCAGGTTTCTTGTTTTGATGTTTCAAATATAAAGCAAAGAAAGTAATGACGTTGTTTGCATTGTTTGTTTCATATTTTACAGCCGTTTTAATTTTTTGACTGTATTTGAAGAATTGCTAATATATATTCAGTATAAAAATGCCATCTGAAGGCGTAAGTCCAGTTCACAGTATGTCCAACGGTGGAAAGAGATTTCCATTGAATCCTTGATGATTGATTGTCGTGTACCATAAAAAATGTATATCAGCCTGTAAGTGAAGGTATTTCTGTTTATTTAGCCAATCAGTTCATCTATTCACGCCGAGAGCGTCAAGCACCTAAAGAGGAGCCTCTAGAGGAGGAAGAATATGAAGATGAGGATGTTCCCATGTCCCCTTGTGTTGACTTCAACCTTGACCCTCTTAATCAAGGTATTCATAAAAAAACTGCAGCCAACTATTGTTAACATAAATGAATTATATTGTCATAATCTTTATACTGTTTTTTTTTTTTCTACATTTGTCTCGTTTCCCTCGTTTCTTAGCGAAGCTGTTCTCCTGTCTGGACCACATGCGAGCAGTACTGGGAGATGCAGTGCCAGACTCCGTCCTGACCCAGGCTGCCATGAAACACGGATTTGATCCACAGAGGGCTCTGGACGCAGTGCTGTCTGAAGACAGTGAAAGAGCACCGGTTACCAGAAGTGCAGCTGAAGACATGGCGCCGGTGGGCCGAGTTGCACAAGAGCAGACGCCTCTTCCACAGAGAACCAAGCAGGAGGCCGTCGCTGAGAAAGGTACGCTGGTACTGGATCAAAATCTGAAATTCTGTGTTCAAAATATGACTGTTGTGAACACGAAATGATTTGAAGTTGATAAATTAGCATCTTATGTTAGTGATTAGTACTCGTTGCTTCACATTACAAAACTGCAGCCACATTGGTTTCTGTGAGTGTTCCACAGGGAATGCAGATCCTTACAGTAAATCTAGTATTTTTGAAAGCTGTCTGTGCTTCCAAATCCAGTGTGCTAGATGGAAGACAGCTACTATAGACCTCAGAGGAATAAAAACAGAGCAACTTGATTGGCCTGTTTGGTGGGTTCTGAAGTCACCCCATTGTTAAGCTGTGAAAACATCCCTCAGGTCGGATATGAATCCCTTGGCATATTCATCATACCTAATAGATGTTAAAAATTTAAAAGATCAAAATTATCAGTACCAGTCTAAGTTGGCTGTCGATTTTTTTGTAGTTTGAATAGCCTCCTGAGAAAATACAGTGAAAAATAGTTTTCTCAGGAAAAAGCTGCTTATAATGTGTTTCATCTCTCTTCACATGTCTTCTGAAAATAGCAAAATGTGTTCACTTCTACTATTACTTCTTTCAGGCTAAGGACTATGCTTAGTGTGACCTGGTAGCTCTTAATTATAATGCATTCATTTAATTCAGCTCCAAAAATTAGAACATTGTGAAAAAGTTCAACTATTTTCAGAAAGTGATGTTCATTATACACAATGAAAGCCCAAAATTCAGTGTCTGAGAAATAATATCAATAAAAAAATAATGTTTTAAACAAAAACATCAGCTTCTTAAAATTACATTAATTTCTGTGCACTCAGTACTTGGTTTTGTATGAATTACTGCATGGAGGCAATCAACCTGTGGTTCTGTGTAGGAAGCCCAGGTTGCTTTGATGGCAGCCTTCAGGTCATGTGCATTATTGAGTCTGGTCTCTCATCTTCCTTTTGATAATACTCTGTACTGGGTTCCAGTCAGGCTGATTTGCTGGCCAGTTAAGCACAGTAACACTTTGGTGATTGTAGGAGAGCTTTTGGTACAGTTTGGGCAAATGAAATCAGCATTTATACAAAACCTCTCAGCAGAGGACAGCATGAAAATATTCTTTGTGTGGAATAAAATATGAGTTTCACTTTCTGAAATGAGTATATTGTACTGGAGACCAGATATTAGAGTGTCTGTAGTAAAGCTGAAAATCACCAGTTTCTCGCCACCAGTCGATCTCTTATGTCTCTACTAATTCATATGTTGCTACAGCATGTTAAGATTTTTATGTGTAACTAAAGAATTTTCCTGTTTCTGTTATCAATTATATTATTAAATACACAAAAGTGAATTGATATGTTTCTTGTTTTGATATTTCAGAGGCTAAAATGTATTCAGATGCATAGAAAAAGATTTCAGACAATCATTGGTTTAGTGGTTTTTAGAAACTTAATCAGCATAGGCTCAGGTGATGATGCATTTAAATCATGCAATTGATTAACGAATTGCCTTCTTCCTGTTTCCCTCCTCCTCGTCGATGCCTTCTGCTTTGTGATCGCTCTTGTCCTTTCTCAACTTGGCTTTTGTAAGGTAAGGAGCCTGCTTGTTTCACACAGACAACACACCCAGGGCACACAAAGCTACACAACCAAGTGAAGTCAATATGCAGAACGACTTGTTGCAACATAAACCCGACCCGGCGAACAGCAGCTCTGTCAAGGAAAACATTCACCCTGAAAGTGCACGTTTAGGCATCAGCTGTGGTACCAGTTTGGCTCAGCTCATGTCTGAGCATGAGCAGAAGAGTAAAACAGGAGTAAGTGATACAGGGCGAGGGTTGGCAGTTTCCTCCTTGAGCATTTTACCTTTAGCATCTAATTGCCAAATGACAACTCCGTCTAGCGGGAGTGGCTTTTCACTTGGAATGCTGGCATCTTTACAAACGACTTCAACGCCACAAACACCGACTCCCTCCATCCTTTCTTTCTCGCTCGGTAATCTGTCGCTAAACAGTCCAAACGTGCCTACAGCAAGCTCCGCTCTGGCTCCTCCTCCTGGGTTCGGAAGCCTCAGTTCTGTCAGGAATTACAGTCCGCGCTCAGTTGTAGATCCTAAAGGAGGCCCATCTTTGGCCGATTTAATCCAAGAACACTCGAACCGCAGTCCAACTTTGCAAAGCTCACTGCTCACCCCTGCTAACCAGTGGAATGCTTCACCTTCCTTGTCTGACCTAGCTTTTCAGCATCAAAAAAGAGGGATTCACTCTGAATCTCAAGGCACTGAAAGATCATTAAACACGCACTCTTCCCCGTTTCGTCTGGGTGGTACTGTCACACTGTCAGATCTAGCCCAGCAGCATGAAACCAACTGTGCCTCTGCCTCTTTTCTGGCCGCCGGCACTGAATCTCGAGCAAGTGCACTGAAACAAGCACCTGGCCTCTCGGAGCTGCTTTCTTTGTCACATTTAGTATCTGAACATAAAGGCGAAACCTCAACCACCTCAAATGGGTCGCTAGGCACCCTCAGCTCCCTTGTGTCAAGAGGAAAACCAGAGAGGGCTGATGCGTTGGCACAAAGTACTAACAAGGGTGGAACTGAGCGCAAGCCTGACCACAAACCACCCCAGCAGGTCTGCAGCCCATCTAAGCCAGGTCAAGTTATCGATTTGAGCAGACTCATGGAGCAGGCCAACAGAATGAGCCCTCATCACCTCGACAGCGACTTCTCCTCACCGTCGTCTCCGACTCCAACTCCAACTTTTGGCTTGGGGCAAGATCTGTCTGTTTTTGCAAAACCTTCAGTATTTGCGATCGCTTTGTCGTTTCAGAGTTACAGGCCAAGGAGGAGGAGGAGAAAGCTAATGAAAGGAAAAATACAAGGCCAGAAGACAAAAAGTGCTTATCAGTCCTTCCTTTTCAAACCACAAAACAAATCCAAAGAGCATTGCCCCCCACTTTTTCCTATTGTACCTTTCCGTTTTGATTCTCCTTCACCTGACGATATCGTTCGAGCTAATCAAAGCAAAGCTTTCACACGGTAGACTCATGGAAGGACTTGAGTCAGTGCTAAATTAGCCTATTTTTAATGGTGAACATTACTTTGTTTTTTTTTTGTTTGTTTTTTTTTTGGTAAAAAGTACCAAAAAGACGAAGTTTACCACTCATGAACTTTTTTTTTAAATGTTGCATAAGCATAGCAGCTAGAGTTTCACCTTTGGGACCAAAAGGATGAAAAACTTAATTTGAACAGACAAAACTGTTAAAATTGTACTATGCAAATTTTTTTATAGTATTATATTAACATACAGAACAGAAATGCTAACTAAATTTGAAAATGGTGGCAGCTTTTTGTTCATGAAGTTTGTGTAGCCACATCTTTTAAAAGACCTTTAGTCGTTTTCAGTACTTTCCTATGGCAGCCTTTGTTCTTCAGTGTTTTAAAAGCTGAATCTTACTTTTATACTTTTTTGGTGACATATGGCTTTTTAATTTTTGTAGGACTGCAAAAAGTTAGATCCTTGCAAGTGAAAACTAAAGCTTTTCTCTTCTGGTACAACCCCTTTTTCTAGCCTGCGTAAACTCTGAAAAGGGGAAAGAAGGGGCAGGCTTTGTTTGCAGGTGTGCTGCAGCGATTGGAATATGGATCAGTTAACCATTGTGCTGGTTTACTGCTGCCTGCGTTCGAGATCATGAGGTTGACTTTTTGGTTTAGGGGACACCTGGAGATTTTCCCATGAGCAAACAAGAACGCAGACACTCAAGCACACGTGCATACAGATATCGAAACAGACAAGCGAATGCTTTTAAGTGTTTTGTTTGAAAGACGGATTTCATTTGGAATGTAGACACTGTCAAGCAAAACTGATGCTTTTTAAAGACAATTACTGTGATGTGCACTGGGTGTTCTCTCATTTACCGCTGGATTAACTATGCCAATTTTGAAATAAAGATTAAGAATTGTATGTTGCCTAAACATGCCTACCTAGACATGTCTTGCAGTTTTGTTCATGCCTAACACACATCTTTCTGTATTTGCAGTTTGGAGTATGCCAAAATATATATTTATCTACATAACCAAAAAAAGCTATTTTTAATGGAAATAAACAAAATGGTGTATAGAAACACGTCGTACCTCTCAGTTGAAACGAGACACAAGACTACTAAAATAAACATGATGCACTAACATGAGGGTTTGCAGAAGTTTTACTACCACTTTCTCTCTTCAGAAATGCATATTGTCGCAAATACAAACTTCAGTGTATTCTGTTGGAATTTTATTTGACAAATCAACTCAAAGTGGTAGATATTGTTAAGCGCAAGTGTTTTTTTTTTGTTTTTTTTTTTTTTTAAAGACAAAGGCTGCAAAGTGTGGCATGCATTTGTACTCAACCCTCCAGATTTTCTATGACTTGCCATACATTTGTAATTGGATTTAGGTCTAGACTTTGGGCTTTTGCAACACCTGAATGTGCTTTGATCTAAACTATTATAATGTAGCTCTGGTTGTTTTTTTTGTTTTGTTTTTTTTTTTTAAAAATCAGGATTCTCTACCTGAAGGCTGAATCTCTCTCGTCTCAACTCTAGCAGGTTTTCTACCAGGATTGGCCTGTATTTAACTTCATCCATCCTCCCATCAACTCTGACTACTTTCCTGTCTCTGTTGAATGAAAGCATTCATGCAGCATAATGGTACTGCCATGTAGCACTGCAGGGTTGGTGTGTTTAGAATGATGTGAAGTATACTATACATGACATTTAGAGACAAAAAAGTTTTTATTTTTTATTTTTGTTTCGACTCAAGAGATCACCTTTTGCCAAACACGATGGCATATTCTTCCATAATAGCTCAGATTTCTGGAGAACATGACTAACCGTTGTGGTTTCAACTGATTCTCCAACCTAAGCAGTATTTCTCCAAAGCTCCTTTGTAGTTATGATCGGCCTCTTAGCTTCTTCTCCAGTAAACACATTCTTTGCCTTTCCGGTCAGTTTTGGTGGACAGTCATGACTTTGTAGGTTTTCTGTTCTGCCATACTTTTTCTTTTTCAGATTGTGAATCTAACACCGTTTCAACTTTATCCACTTTATTCCCATCTCCCTTATTCTTTGGTCTGCTATGAAGATGGAGGCTGATGTCAAACTTTTCTTACACCAAGAAAACTGTATTTGGATAAAGAAGATCAGGTGTACTTTAACGTATGTCATTTTTAATTTTTTTAGAATGAGAAGTAATCTGAGTGTAATCAACCCTCAACATGTCAGACTGAGACTAGTGAGGCTAAGGGGGAAAAAATAAACACAGATGGGGGTAAAAATGACTTGTCAAACAGGTTTTTTTTTTTTTTTCATAGAACAGTGTAACCATGGGAGGGGGTAGAGAGGTGGGGGGGAGGGTCAACATTTGGAAAGAAGTCATTTTGATGGTAGATAAAGTCTGTTTAGTGAGTAATGGTGGGTCTGTTTTACCATTTTTATCGTCTGCAATCTAGAAATGAGCAAGTACCTCATTAATAAGTGGGTGTGTCCAGCAAGTGCTCTGTCCTTTCGTCTGAAGGCAAGTCGGTGTGTGGGTTTGTGCAGGAAGCTGCAGTCTTGGAGAAAATGTCAGCCCGAGTGCATGTCGACTCCGCACAGCAGCCGATCAGCCTGCTTTATGTGTGTGCGTGTCTCTTTTACACCACCTACGTAGGAAAATCTGATCATGTCTCTCGACTTTCACAGCTTTGACAAAGGCTATGGCAGATCAAATCATTTAGCGTCTTTACAGGCTCTGCATTTCTGCAAGGCGTATCTGTTGCACAAACACTGTTTGTGAAGTGGTGCCAACACTGGAAAATACCATTTTTACTCTCAGCAAGTGGTCAAAGGAATGCAGGTGCATTTTTGCTTACATGTCATGAGTGCTGCTACTTTATTGTGGTGCATGATGCAAAAGGACAAATTGACTAAGAGGGAAACATGGGCTTTGACTTGTATGGAAAAAGAGATGCTTGAATACCAATAGTCTTCGAAAATCTTATTTATTGTCAGGAAATAATCTAGGGTTAATGTGTAAGGAGTAATTTTGTGCAGTAGGAGCTTCCACAGCCATTTTTGACAGAATATTAGATTTATTTCTCTGTTCAATTCATGCTGCTGGTAGTTCTAGGTTGGAGGCTTTAGCAAGACACCTTTTATGTTTGTGTGTGTTGCTGTTTTTAGATCAAAAAAATCTTGCGGATGTGCAGGGGTATTTAGCTTTCCAGCTCAATTCATAATTTATGCCACTGTCTAAATCACAAATGAAATGCTAGTATATGAGAACTGTGAAAGGAGCAGTTTAAATCATCATAGTGGAAAATAAGCGTGGTGATGCAAACTATATGGAAAATATGAGATTGTGGTTAGATTTGTCCAGCTACTTTAATGCAGCTTAACCAACTCAGTTATGCAAAATTAAGACCTAACTACTTGTTTTATTTTGTCTTGCTGTCCTTAGTTGGCATTTTTGAAAGAATAAATTGTACTAGCGATACATTTCAGCAGTAACTGCATCATATTAACTAATCAACACTTTCATGTTTACTCTTCTAGGCTTGCATTTTTGTAAGAAATAAAGCGATGGATTTTTACAGTTATAATGTACACAACATTAAAGACTGCCTAAAGTGAAATGAAGAATACAAAGTAACAGTAACAATTCATTTGGTTAACTTCTTACAACTATGCCAAATTAAATTGGCAGATATTTAAGCACGTGAGGATTTAACTAACAATCAGTAATGTCAGGCCGACCTCTTAAACAACAGAGATTTGTTGGCACTAAATACTTTCTGTAACTTCTCATTGTCATACAGAGAGTACGCAAGATAAATGAATTCAACAGCCTTATTCTAAGTAAGTAAGTATCTTGCCTATTGAGGAGTTTTCTGAAAAGAAATTAGACAGAAGGGTGCCAATGCTGGGTCAGTGCTCACCTCGGATCTAAGCATTGGTGCCAAAGCAATAGTTTCAAAGAATCATTAAAAGCAGATTTTTTTTCTTCTCTGTTAAAATATTTTCGACCTGTTTAAATCTCTGGAGCCATGTTGTCTCCTCTTTGTCACAAAATGTGGGAACAGTTATAAGAAGGGTTGAACTCAGTTGGAAACATCTGACTTTCCAGTGTAGAATTCCACCTTCAGCTGGGGTCATTTCCAAGTGTAGTGCGTCACTAGTTTCTCCTATTGGTTGCTTAATTTACGATGAAAAGGCTGACTTTTTATGAATAAAATGTTGGATAAGCAATGCAATAGCAAAAGCGGCTGCACATACTACATTTATCACTGTGCTGTGTTTTAACGTTGCCGTTTAGTTTTTACAAATCGCGCTTGGAACACAGCGGAGAACTCTTGGGTGCCGTTTATAAACTCAGACTCGACACCAGAAATTCTGATCGAAATTATAAAGAGAGTTTATCAGTTCCTCCGGGTGTTTAAAATCGAACTTCTAAATTCAGTTTATGAATAAAACAGATGTTAAGAGAGGAGTTTGGAAGGATGAAAATATGGAAAGTGTCATCTTTGTAATTAAACCGTCCGTGAATCAGATTTTATGGAAGAAGGATTAAATGTGTTGGTCAGTGTTGGTTCTCTAGCTCAGGAGAAAATAAATGGTTGTGTGTTTTTGCTTTTTATTTTTAATTTTTTTTAATGTTGTTGGGAGTATTGGGATGTCGTTGCTAAAGAGTTTACCAAGGTGGGAAAAAAAATTAGCTTTTCTTCTTTTGCAAATCTTCGGAAAGAGAGAGGCCTCCACTTGTGGTAGCCTAAAAGTTGAAAGGTCATAGCAGGAAGTGGCTGATTAGAATCCCGTTCAAAGCTATTTGTGTTATTTGTAAACATGGATAAAACTGTGCCTTGACATTGTACACGTTGAGGTGGGGGACATTGTACATGAAAGCGCTGTTTTGGAGCAGCACTTTCATTTAAGTTTTATTTACACATTTAAAAACAGTAGGTGTGAGTTTTAAAGAAGTTGTTATGACTCAAAGATGAGTGTGTGCCGAGTAGGTGGGAGACGGGGATGTTAAGATAACTCCTGACATGTTCACAGATGGCTATGTCTTTTGGGTGACTCATTTTGAAAAAGGGGTCACGCAGGCCCTCTCAAAGCTTTTTTTCCTCAGATACCAGTCTCATTTCCTTAGCAATCATTTTCATTCATGCCTTCAGTATTTCAGTATGAATGAAATTTAATTCCCAGGCGATGTCACAGATTCTCTAATATCTTTGCTTCAAGAAGTACATCGATGTCAACAAAACAAGCAAGGAATTAGATTAATTTCATTACTGTACAACTGAAACCAGATATTTACATGGACTTTATAAAAAAAAGCACATAACCTTTTTTGTTCCCCTCACTCTATCAGTCGAGATGATCAAAAATATGTAATTTTGCTAAATGGCAAAGATGATTTAAGTACATATTTTAGAGTTTTAGAAAACTTTTAATACATTTCTTAAGGTGCCTAAGTTTACATGCATTCCTTGAGTATTTGATAGTATTGTCTTAATATTTTTGGGGGCGCCTATCTTAAGCTTCTCACAACAACTTGCTGGAAGTTTTACCCATTCCTCCAGAAAGAACTTGCACAACTGAGTCCGGTTTGTAGACTGCCTTGCCGGCACATGCCTTTTCAGCTCTGCCCACTTAAGGGACTGAGACCAGGGCTTTGTGATTGCCACTCCCAATCATTGACTTTGTTGTCCTTAATCCATTTCATTTACAATGTGATAGTGTGCTAAATGTTCATTTGGAAGACTAATTTGCACCAATGCTTCAACAACACCTGACTGGTATGTTTGGATGCTGCTTCAATATTTCAAAAATGATGTTCTTTCCTTATGATGCCATTACTTTTTGGTGTTTCTCATGGTTGCAAGTTTTCTCTTCTTCCTCCAAATGGAAAAAAAAAAAAAAAATCATCGTTATTGTAAAACTCTTAAAGCTTAGTTCCTATCAGACATCTTCCATGAACTAATCTGTCCTTTCATGTTGCTTTTTGAGTTCTAGCTTCATTAACTCTGAGCTGCCTTTCAGCCCATGTCCATATAAGTCATTTTACTCTGGACAATGACCTTTACCAGGTTCAGCCTGTATCTTGACAAGGTCTTTTGTTCTGTAATTGATGCCCACATTTTGCATTGAAACACATTCATCTCTGGGGAATGGAACCAGTGTTTCTCTGATCTGCATACCGCCTGGACATTCCTGTGGTGTTTATACTTGTTTATAATTGTTTGAACAGATCAATGTGGCACCTTTAGGTATCTGGCAAACTGTATCAAATATGAATTGAAGTTGTTGAGGTTTACATTTCTGATTTATTTATTTAATTTTTTTTTTCTATGATGTCACACCAGGATCTGGTATTCTTGGGGTGTTGCCTGAAAACACATCCATACTTGTGCTTCTACATCTCTTTAATTAAGCTTATAAAACCATGATGTAATCATCTGGGCTTTTCCAAACTGTGATTAGGCATAGGGATCTTAGTGTGTGTAAATTTCGGACTTTGAAAAAAAAAAAGCAAATAAAAATGATCGAAAGTACAGACATTGTGGATAATCATAACTGCTGTGCAGCAATAAAGTTTTAGTCCGATTTGAAAGGTTAGAAAGTAAGACAATAAACTTTTCTTATGTAGTGAATGTGAATATCTTGTTTCAACTGTGTTATCTGTAACAAATAGTTTACTTATGTAGAGGTGGTGCAAACATCAAGTTTTCAGTACACATATTGATTTGGGTGTTTTCCCCCTTTCTGTCCCCACACATTTCCCCCTTTTGAAAAGACTCATATTTTACCAGTTCTTGTCTTACAAAGTCTTTAGCGGCCTCCAGTGGTAAGCCCAGTCCATCTTTTGAATTCTCATCTCTCCTATCTTTCTATTAAGACAAAAATCCAGTTGAAAGAAAACTGAAGAGATTTAAGATGTTCAAATGTTGCATTTAAGAACACCATAGAGTTGATTTTAGTATTACATGCACATAAACATACAATGTAGGATATTGTTAATTTCTTGCTTTTATATCTTTCACCATATATTATATCCCTCCTTCCACATTTTGCATCTGTAGCTTCGTGTCTACACATTTTCTCACCAATTTACTACTGCCTCTTGTAACTTTTATATGCACTCTAGTGTTTATTTGAGGGGGGGAAGGGATGCTCAGTGTTTGCATATCCTGGGCGGACTCCTTTTATGCTGCTCAAAGTTTGGCCCTCAGGCCAAGTGTGCAGATGACTCACTGCAAGGGTCCCCTTTTCTAAAGAAATCCTGGATGGGAGCATGCCAAATGTCTACTTCACAGTCCAAACAGTGAAAAGAGATCCTGCTCCAAGCATCAAAGGTTGGATATGTATACGAGCGTTTTTTGTTTTGTTTTTGTTTTTTAAGCTACTGAGCCCTTAGGCAAGCTTCTGGAAAAATAAACAAAAAAAACAAAACTTAGTGCTTCATTGTTTACTAAAGCATTATCACGTTTTCACAGATCGAAATGTTCATTGGTCGTGGAGAAGGTTTCTTAATTTTTAAGATACTGGTGAAGATAGCATGGCATCAGACGGACAACAAAGAATGTGAAATTAAGTTCAGTCAAAAATAACTTTTTAGCTGATAATTCATATTACTTTGTTCCTCAGATATTTCCAATATATTTCAAATATAATGCTGTAAAAAATGTATTTGCCCTCTAAAAGATTTTGTCATGCATGCATGTTTCAAAAAATCCAAACAAATGTTAATGTCACTTAAAGTCTCTTAAATAAAATATGACTGACAAAAAGAAGAGGGCCAACAGATTCTATGTGGCAGCACATTGTGGTTTTAGCTAAAGAAAATCACTAATGTATGAGAATCAAAGTCATTGACAAGGGTTGCAAAACATTTTTTGAGGCTTTGTACATGTGGACTCGCTACCAAGTCACAGGGAGAAAACATGGAAGACTGGAGAACCTTCCCAGGAGTGGCCAGTCTGCCAAATTTACTCCAAGAGTGTGACAATGACACATGCAGGAGGCCCCAGATTAACTCAGAACAAACTCCACACACACAGCCACAGTATTTAGTAAGCTTTGTGTTCTCTCAGTTTTTCTTAAACTTTTCTTGATTAGTTTGATCTAAAATTGGACAAAAACGTTTCACAGGACTGTACATGTGGACTCGCTACTGTTCTTTTTATCGGAGGTTATGGAAACATCTGAAGTTTTAGTTTGTATGGACAAGAAAGAAAAAAAAAAACAGCTGCAGGAAGTAGTGAAATTCCCCAGTGAACTCTTTTCTGTGTCATGTTACACATTTGAGAGGAGATGAAAAATGAGATATAGTGACAGACATCATCCTTAAAGTGTTATTTAAAATAATTAAAAATCATATCTTAAGTCTTTTGTGCTCAGAATAATGATTTCTTTTGCATACTGATAAGGTTCAGTTTGTGGCCATAGATGTGCTCCTTCTTTATGAAGGGGAAAAAAGTCCTCATCAGAGTGCAGCGAGTTGCATATCTATCTCTCAGAAAGAAAGGGACTTTTTCTTTAATTCAGGACAAGTCATTCAGAGACTGCTTGGTTAGAGAAAGTCCATTAATATTCTGTTGAATCACTCCTCTTATTTTCCCTAGGGGTATTTTTCTGATGTATGTGTTTAATTAAATCTACAGTATGAATAAAATAAGAGGTCACAGCTAAAGGCTGCTTCTTTACCGTCGATGGCTTTATTGAAAAAAAGAAAAAAAAAATATATATATATATATATATATATATATATACATATAAAAAAGGAGAAATATATTCTCTGGCTGCTTTTTAAAATAGAAACTAACTGACTAGATTTGTCTTTTAATCAGTCGTGAGTAAAAAAAAAAATGCTTTCACCTCCGTTTCTACACTTGCTGAGGTGACACCTTTTCAAAAGGATTCATTCTGTGAAATGCTGCGTCACGCTGATCTATTTACGTAGAGACGGGAGGCAACGGCCACTTCTGAAATTAACCCTTTCTGAGCCAGGATGTCACACACATGAACACAGTGTGCAGTAGGCTTGGCTGTGCAACCCAGTCTGAATGAATCAGAAACCTGTCGATATGAGTGGGACCGGTGGCCATTCGGGACTGGGATGACAAAGCAATGACCTCAACGAGTCTCTCTGCTGCACAATATGAGCTTCCAATCTGATAGACGGGAGATTCACAGCACAGCAGGTTCCACCGTGCACTCTCACTTCTCTCAAATATCTACCATACACGCCTATGTGCAACTGTGACCGGTACAGTTATCAGCGTTATCAAGTCTCAGCCCCAGGGCTTTACATCTGACTTAAATTATCTAGGTTATGGTAGTGTGCAGTTTTCTGAATCCATACAAATGGTTTCCTCACTGATTTCAACTGACAAAGTGAACAGAGATAGGCATGCATTGCAGCTCGCTCTCAGTTGCAGTCTTCTCCCAGTTGTATGCTTTGTTGCAGGTAAATCATGGTTGCTTCTGTTTGCTCGTTACTCTCGTAGCTAAAAGCAGAGATGCGGCTCCCGATAAACTGGACTCCGAAGTGGTTCCCAAAGTGGCCAGAATGACCGTCTCTGGCAAGAAGCAGACCATGGGCTTCGATGTTCCCAGGTATGCTAAACCCTTTTCCCTCTCAAACAGGTATAAATTAGTAAAGTACTCTCAAAAGGTTAAGATCAGTAATTCTATTCCAAATGTAAAACTCATATTTTTTTACAAAGGAATTCCTGCATTAATGCAACATGGCAAAGAGGTGATCACCCTGTCGCTCTGTTAAGGTGTAATGGAAGCCCAGCTTGGTATAGCTGGGCTTTCCTAAATGGATAGGCCTGGTGTCTTCTTGAATGGATACCAAGTCTTGCTGGCAAAGGAAGCAGCATCTTTATAAACAAATGTCCAGATGGCACATGACTGAGCTGATTTTGGACTTGACAGAAACCAGGAGGCCAAACACCAGGTGAAGACATCACTCCCCAAATCATCAGGGATTTTGGGAAACCATAATATGAACCTCACACATCTTGGATTCATGCTTTAGAAAGCGATGTGACAATTTTTTCATGTCCTGGATAGTTAGTTGGACTTGAAGACTATCCAGCTCTTGGAGGACTGACTTCAGCAACAAGTCCTTGCTTTGTGAATCCCCTTCAAACTCTTGAATGAGCTTTGCTTCGCAATACTATCAAGACTGCTGTGAAACCTTTTATGTAATACCTGGAGTCTCACCTTATGAATTGAATTACTAAACATGAACTTTTCAATGATATTCTTGTTCAACAAGATTCTATTTTTTACATGCTCTGATCTCATATTTGTGACTCAGATCATACTATTCATTGTTTTACACTGACAAAACATGAAATGTTCTCCTCAGCTCAGGGGAAAACGGCGTTCTCGCCAGCCCAGCACGGCGAGGTGACAGCCCCGAAAACACCAAGGCGACTCCGGTCCCCGAGGCCGCACCCAAACGACCCGAGACCCCATCCAAAACGTCAAACGGAGACGAGGTCTCCGCCGCTGCTACGCCAGGACGCTCCTCCGGAAAGACGCGGCAGGCGATCAACATCAAGGCAGAACTGGAGAGGAGACAAGGGGGCAAACCTCTGTTAAATTTAGTAGTAATAGGTAGGATGAAAGCACAGTTGTCTGGGAAAGTAACTTGGAGCGAATATCTTTATGCACAAGAGTTAGAAAAATATACATATCTTTCAGTACAGGTGTAGTTGTTTTTTGTGCAAGAAGCCGAGCAATAAAGTCAAGGAAGATTAGTTGCACCTTTATTACCAGTGTTGCTGTTTTAGTTTTGCCCATGTTTGGTATGCATGGATGTGTTGACTTCAGACCCAGCACAGTTGCTCAATCATCTTTTCATTCTCAGTTACACCAGAAAAAGTGACTTGGTAGTTTCAGAAGTGCAGATGATTCTAGTTTCCCATAGAGAATGAAACCATTCGTGTTACCACGGCCCCCCTCCCCCTGTCACCCTCCATCCTTGTTCCCATTTCTGTCTGCCTCTCTCCACTTGCACAACTCTTCTGTTTCCTTCTCCCGCCTGTGGTTTCTCTTTGCCATGCTTTATCTTCTCCCCTCTGCTACCTAGCTTGTCATTATTAGCACATTCTTCCTCCTTTCTTTATCTGTCCTCGCCACCCTGCATCCACTCAGCATCCTCAGCTTTGTTTCAAAACTACCTTGCCTCATCTGTTGTCTCTCTTCTCTGCAGGTCATGTGGACGCAGGCAAGAGCACCCTGATGGGCCACTTGCTTTATCTGCTGGGGAACGTCAACAAGCGCACCATGCACAAGTACGAACAGGAGTCGAAAAAGGCTGGAAAGGCCTCCTTTGCCTACGCCTGGGTTCTGGATGAAACCGGCGAGGAGAGGGACAGGTAGCTACCGTCTGATTGATAAAACTGCACAACAAAGCTGAGTACAAGCTGCAAAAAAAAAAAAAAAAAAGTTGAAATGCACACAGATAGTTTTGATGATTGTGAACAGGGCCCAGCATGACTCAGTGCTGTAAAAAATATTGCCGTCTAACTTCTCTTTGATACACAGCAGACAAAGGGTCACCATGTTCATCGAACAGACCCAGCAAAACAATTATTACAAAGACAACATGTTGTAAAAACAGTTAATATATGAAAATAAAATATCTTGCAAAATATTCCATACCCACTGAACTTTTTTGCATTTTGTCACGTTGGTCACAAAACTGATTGCATGAAGTTGGGATTTGGTGTGATAGACCAGCACAAAGTGCTTTATTGCGAAGTGAAAATATGTATGGGATTCCATATGTTCTTCCTTGTAAAATCTGAGAAGCAATGCTTTCTTTGTCTAGAAATAATTTCAATATTTTTTAGCGACACTGCAAGAGATCTGAATCTGTGGAGAGAGTTAAATATTAGGATGATTGTAAGAAAAGCTTTTAGTTGACGCGAAAGACTTTGAGGATGGGAAACAGGTGACCATAAAGATGCCCCAGAGCTAAACCTAGTTCAGAGTCTGTGACTGATTTGACAGTTGATGATTACATTACTCTTTCTCTCCATTCAGCAAATAAAGCTCCAGCTCAAGCAGAAAATGGTCAAAAATGGTCCATTGATGTGCACTCCAAGAAACTTGCAGAAGTAACTGCAGGGAAACATGGTTCTTAAAAGTTTTGACTCTGCAGCCGAGTACGTTGAATACCACTGCGCGTCACGCTTTAAATTTTGTTTTTATTTCTACAATGTGTTTAAAAACCAGGTTTATCGTGTGAAATGCAAATAGAGTACACTAAAGCTTGCATTTGTGACTTGACAAAATGCGAAAAGGTCCAAGGGGCATGCATACTTTTGTGAGCCGCTGCATGTCCTCGCACGGCATCTCTGTTTTTATGACGAGAACAAAACGGAAGCGAAATATTTTCAGAAACAGAAAGTGACATGGGTGGGAATACATCCGTACTCACCAGTAACATCTGAAGTAGACACACAATATATCGAGAGCCACGCCTAGTTTTAAATCTGCATCAAAAGGCTTTTGGACGACTCAGCAATCTGATAGCAGGATTTCCTTGTTTATACACTTTTTACACCTGCTACGCATGTACATGTATTTATTTTTAATCTGATAAGAACAGATGCTTGAAATGTTTCTGAATTTTTTTTTTTTTTTTTTTTTTTTTTTTTGCGTTTTACTCTAGAGGGGTGACAATGGATGTGGGCATGACAAAGTTTGAGACAAACTCTAAGGTGGTGACTCTGATGGACGCTCCGGGACACAAAGACTTCATTCCCAACATGATCACAGGCGCTGCACAGGTACACCCGGCCAAACTCCAAAGCAGCCTGCACACTGCATATAAATGAAGCCATTAACTCACTGCAGTTGCTGGAGAACACTGGGGAAAAAAAAAACATTGAATCTTTTTTTTTTGTGTGACAGTGATAGCAGACATTCAGAAGAATACCATGTACAACAGTTTTGACTCTTTGATTATTCTGTCAATTTTACTAGTAGCACTTTTAATGAATTTTGGATTATTAGCAACTATTATACATATGTCTTTACAATAAATGTCTGCTTCTAGTGCATGAACATCTTACTAGAATGTTTAGGTGTTTATGGGTTACTTAGGATACCAACTGTTGGCTTAATAACCGGGGATATTTTTTTTTACAAGATAATTTTTTTATGACTCCTCTCATATCTCAACAAGCCTCTTGATTCGAATCTTTTCTGCCCCTCCCCTGTGCTCCGTGCACCAACATCTTGCCACACCCGTCAGCATCATTTCTGCGGTTTTTGCTGCTGTGTCACCAGGTGTCTTTGCAGGCATGGGTGTGCTTGTCTCCTCTCTCTTTTCGTGAAGAATTTGTGTAATTTCTCTTTTTTCTGTATGACTGTCCTCACGTTTAGCCTCTTTCTGTAGTGAGTAAGGGGTTTCTGTTTCAGACAAACTCCTTAGTCATGATCACGTCCATGATATGTGGGCCTCAGAAGACGTTTATTGCGTCCTATATGTTTGTTTATAAATTCTTGGGTAAATGTCAGGTTTTGCAGCCAATATCAGGGGTTGAATTTATGAATTTACTTTATTGAGAACATATATTTTAACTGCAATATGTGTTTACATGCCGAAATAGTGTGTGGAAAACACGACCGCATGATTCAGTAGCTTATAAAACCATCTGAATGACATTGAACTAATCAACTTCTGCAAGATCTTATCAGTCTTTCACAACATTATCTGGGGATTTTAGCTCTCTACGATGTGGCCTTTATTCATTGAGTGCTTTTTGGAGCTTGTTTGCACACACTTTTCAGTTCACAGCATTTTATTTGGGTTGACATCAGAAGTCAGACTGTGAGCTATCGCCCTTGTTAATTTCTTTTTCAGACATTCCAGTTTGGGATTATCGTCCTGCTTCACAACTTCGTTTAAAGGAAACTTTAGCTGTTCGACATTAACCACCAGAATACTTTGATAAACGTTTACCAAAATTCTGCAGCAGCTTCACTATGCTTTTATATTAATTGGTTATTATTATTTTTAGTTTTTTTGCTAGTGCCAGGTAATGGTTTAGTTTTACAAAACATTGCTCTGTGGGAGACATGTCAAACTGAATCTACATCTTATTATTACTCATCGGCCTTCAACCCGACTGAAACTTGATTTTACTCAACTTTTATTGATATAGATTTATTTGATGTTTCCTTTTCTCATATTGATCTCTCATGCTATTAGCTCTGTTCAGCTGAAGCTGTTATTAAAGCTCTTTATAAATAAAGCTGCTGCTGCTGATGATAATGATCTGACCCATAAGATCATTTCAAGTCTTTTTTTTAACGCCCCCCGCCCCCAGTCATTTAGATTGCAGTCACACCAGTCACACTGCATATATCCCACAATGCATCACAGCAACTCATGGCTCAAGGAATGAGGTCACAAAAGCTACGTCCACAAAGAATGAGGTGTAGCAGCAAAACGCGTAACACTTTTTGTGTTATCAAGAAATAAAAAAAGTCAGCTACGAAATAAGGCATCAAACACCAAAACATGAACTTCTTTCAAAACAAATGCCAAGGATATCATAGAGAGCATGGATAATAAAATGCAATTTTGAAGTGCTTTTTATTATTATTATTATTATTATTATTATTATTTTCACCTGCAATCAGATGTTATTGTTCTTTATGCTTGTTTACATTCATATTCTCACAGCTATTTTAATTTGGCGGATAAATAATCCTGATTACCATAGGCTGTGATTGAATTTGGAGAACAATCAAAAGTCACCGCTGTCATTTTTAAACACTACACTTAAATATTAGAATTTATTGTTGGTTTGAACTTAATATTGCACATCTGTGCTGTCTCTTTGTTAAGAGAGAGTAAAAAGTATTTATATCCCTTGATGTTTTACATGAGTTTTTATTTTTTATCAAATACCAACACAGTGTCACATAGTTATGAAGTGGAACGAAAAGGAGACATGGGCTTTCCAGATTTCTTACAAATCAAAGCCTGCACATGTGGTCTGCATTTATGTTCAGCCGTCTTTGGTCTGACACCCCAAAAATAAAAATCAATTACGAACAAGTAGAGGTGGCATTGTTAGTGAGTAGAATCCACCTGTGTGTGTAATTTAACCTGTTCTGTAAAGGCCTCCGAGTCGTTAAAGCCAAACACAACACTGTCACGTTTTGCAGCCTCTTATGTTTCTCATGGCCCTCGCCGCCTCTTCCTCCAGGCCGACGTCGCGGTGCTCGTGGTGGACGCCAGCAGAGGAGAGTTCGAGGCGGGCTTTGAAGCAGGCGGTCAGACCAGAGAGCACGCCCTGCTGGTGCGTTCGCTGGGTGTCACTCAGCTGGCCGTAGCTGTAAACAAGATGGACCAGGTAACATCTGCTGCTCTAACGCAACTATATCTGAACGGGTTCATGGAATAGTTCTATGTTTTTTCTTTTTTTTTTTTTTTAATGTTGTTACAGTTTGCAAAAACTGGCGAGACGTCTGCTCTTGTAAGGCTAACCTTGATTTATATTTACAGATGGATGTTTGGGATAGCAAAAGGTCTAATTTGGCATATGTATTACAATTACAGTTGGCGAAATATATTTTCTGAGTTTCAGCACAATCAGTTTTACACCGACATGTTTCTATCCGATGCAAAAGCAGCATTATGAAACTGCATTTGTGTATTTTTGTTTCCTACAATCTCCGGTATGTTGCTGACAAATTTCGATTTCACTGCCTTGCTGACAGGGAAACTTTCTTCTTGTTTTATTTCCTTTGTGTGTGTGTGTGTGTGTGTCTCTGATTTAGGTAAACTGGCAAAAGGAGCGTTTCCAAGAAATCAGCTCAAAACTTGGTCATTTTCTGAAGCAGGCGGGATTCAAGGTGGGGTTTGAACCAAACCTGTGTCACCCCGTGTTACTGCTCTAATGCTGCTTATAAACAATGAGCTGGGAAAAGAGTATTTTCCAGTCCTTGTTTGGTTTCATCCTGGACCTGTCTGTTTCTCCAGGAGTCCGATGTTTTCTTCGTCCCCACCAGCGGCCTCTCAGGAGAAAATCTCACTGCAAGAAGCACAGTATCAGAGCTGACATCTTGGTACAGCGGACCCAGCCTGCTGGAGCAGATTGGTAATCCACACTCAATGGCTTTTAAGGCAGTTTGCCACTTTAATACAGCTCTATTTTGTCAAATAACATTGCAAACTACAAATTTGCAAACAAATGTGATGATTATATTTGTTTGTTTTTGCATGTTTGCACCCTACTTACCTTATAATATGGAATAGTTTAACAAACTGAGTAAACAGAAACCAGCCTACTGTTTAGTCTGAGCACATTGCTAAATTCATTGATGTATCAAGTCTGGTTTCTTTCCAGTTGTGCGTGCGTGTCTACTGAGTTGTGTCCGTCAAAGTGCTGACCATCCAGACTCTGTCTGGTACCACAGAAAATGATTCAGTGCCATATGTTATCAGACTTCTCATAATATTTACCAGTCTTCTTCCTACTACTGATGGTTTTGACTTCCTCCTTTTCTGTCTGTTGTTTTTGCCCTCAAGATGCATTCAAAGCCCCTCAGCGGTCAATAGACAAACCTTTCAGACTGTGCGTCTCAGATGTGTTCAAAGGTAAAAAATAAATAAATAAATAAATAAATAAATAAATAAATAAATAAATCACCTTTGCGTGTTAAAAATGTTGCAGATGTCTCTTTCTTTTCATATTTTTACATGCATGTCCTTACATGTGTGAATCTATTTGCAGACCAGGGCTCAGGCTTCTGTGTTACAGGGAAGATTGAGGCTGGTTTTATTCAGACAGGAGACAAAATACTGGCAGTGCCTCCCAATGAAACCTGCACAGTTAAAGGTAAGCACTGTGTCACACTTTTCATCATGAACTCTGTTTATTTAACCAAAATGTGTTCCCTCAGAATCTGTATCAGTTAGTCCTCTTTTAAATTTCTCATACGTTAGAAGCACATTTCTGTTTGGAAGCAGGAAATTCAATAAATTTCACATGACTTATTGAGCTTCGATTTTGTTCATTTGTCTGTTTTGCGACTGAGTTTCTGAAGATAAACACTGCCACCAGGTGGCCACCGACTGACTTGCGCTCTGTGTTTTTGTGCTGCAGGAATCACTCTTCATGATGAGGCGCTGGACTGGGCCGTAGCCGGAGACCACGTCAGCCTCACCGTGACTGGGATGGACATCATCAAGATTAAGTAAACCTACAGAATATTTTCTTTAATAAACAAAAGTTGTTTCATTTTTATGATTAATCCACCTTCAGAGCATCACTTTTTGGGTGTGTGTGGCGTCTTACAGAGCCACATGTATGTTCTTAACTCAAAGCATTCTGCCTGCTTGTTGTTCTGCTTCCCTACAGTGTCGGCTGTGTGTTCTGTGACCCCAAGGAGCCGATTCGAGTCTGTACTCGATTCAGAGCCAGAATCCTGCTCTTCAATATCGAGGTTCCCATCACACAAGGCTTTCCGGTAAGTGTCACAAAACTTTTACAGCTTATTCTTAATCTGGTGAATGTTTATTTTTTTTTTTTTTTTTTCATAGAGACATTGTGTTCTTCTTCTCTCTGGAAGACATTGATAACAGTTTGTGCGAGCATCTTAAAAATGAGTTTTTGTGTTTTTTGTTTTTTTTTGTTTCTTTTTTTTTTTTTGCACAGGTACTTTTGCATTACCAGACAGTCAGTGAGCCGGCCACCATTAAGAAACTAATCAGCGTTCTGCACAAGAGCAGCGGTGAAGTCCTAAAGAAGAAGCCAAAGTGAGTTTTGGCTTCTTTTACATTTATTTATTAATGTAAAGTTCAGTCACTGAGAGTTGCTTTGATGCTTCTTCTCGTACATTTAAAACCACAACGTAAGCGTTAGTGCATTATATATATATATATATATATATATATATATATATATATATATATATATATTTTTTTTTATATATCTCTGGAAAAGAACTTTGTTTTATTTGATGTAATCTAGTTTTATTCATTAAACAAAAGAGGGAATCAAAAAGGTGTATTCTATCCGACACTCCAGCCCCTATTTGCTGGTGTTGCCTTCTGTTCAACACGCCTGTTGTGATCTTTAGCCATTTTAAGTGGTAACAAATGTTTGCTTCTCCTTAGTTTTCATTACGTTTTATATAAACCAAGGCTTCAATTTTAGTTATGTGGTTATTTGTTTTTTCCCATATTGTCAAATTTTATGTTAAATACCCACACGTCCAAATAGGTTAGAAAATCTCCTGCTCGTGTTTCTCACTCAGGTGTTTGAGTAAGGGCATGAATGCCATTGTGGAGATTCAGACCCAGAGGCCGGTGTCATTAGAGCTGTACAAGGACTACAAAGAACTGGGCCGCTTCATGTTGAGATACGTCGGCTCCACCATCGCTGCAGGTGTCGTCACAGAGGTAAGATGGAACTATTCAGGCGACGTAAACTTATTTGTGTCTTGCACACCTCAGATTGCGTACAGATAATTTCCATTTTGAGACAAAGTCTCATCTGTTTGGTTGGGATTTTCTCTTCACCACAGATCAAAGAATGAAGGTCATTTCCACGAACAAAGAGCCATTCAGATCGTGCTCGGCAGCATTCCTGCAGCCAGAGACACTGAGCAGTTCTTCCAAGAGATGCCACTCACTGAGTCAGAGAACCATTTTTACCCATCCTGTCCTCCCATATCGCTGCGGCAGCTACTTGACCCTGACCATCGCGATCAACACTAAGTTCACCCAGCAAGCACCTTTCTACTAAAGTTAATACAGTAATAAGTAATCAGACCAATTCTACTTGAGGTATTCACACCGAAGGAGCTGCAGCTGATTATTAACCCTGACTGATGTGGTCTTCTCCTTTATGCAGCTTCATGAACAAGTCCAAAAATATCTCTCTGTATTTGAATATAATTCAGTTTACAGCGGCTGTTTTTTTTTGTTTTTGTTTTGTTTTTCTATTCAAAAATGAATGCCAAGGTTCAAAAATACATCAGCTCGGAAACAATGGAGGGAAAAAAACAAACAAACAAAAAAAAAACAGTTTCTCATGCTAAAAATATGTTTGCATATTAAGTTTGCTCAGGGGGGTGCGGGAGTCGAACAAGCATTTGAATGGTTTTAATTTAAACAAAAAATGGGTTATATAAAAGAAGAAGACACAAGATAATTCAAATGCTTCTTTAAATGAACAGTAAGGCATCAACTAAAGGGCTTTTTGTTTTAATTTTTACCTCATCTGGAGGTTAAATTATCTTAGTCGGAAACGACATGAAATGAACTCTGCATCAGCTGCTTGTGGTTAATGTTTTGATTTAAAGACTGAACCTACTATGAAATGGCAACAGAATAATGGCATCAGAGGTTTTGCTGTCACAAACAAAAAAATGTATAAAAGTTTGTTTCAGACTCTTTGAATAAATATGTTCAGCAATTGGAAATGTGCTGGGTTTTGCCGCTTGCCTTCCTTCATTGAACTGGAAACCAGCATAAAAACACCTGTCATCAGAGCTGCCACCAACAACACCCAGAAAATTCAACAGGATATGTATTTCAAGGGTAAAATAAATTTCAACATGTCTAATTTTTTTGATTCCTGTCTACTTGTTTTTTTCTCCACTGTTGGTCTGCAGATACAGATATAAAAAGCTAAGATTTAAGTTGGTTTCATTATAAAAAAGGTCTACTTATTGTCTACAGAGTCAATCACTTATCCATTAAATTTTTTTTTTTTGTACATTGCTTGCAGAATGTATTCACAGTGCCTTTCAGCTGCAAGAACTCCAAACTCAGGACTTTAGAAAAAAGAAACTATAATTATAGTGCTAGTACTTCAATGATGGTGCTTTCTGTCATTTCTTGTCATGCAGTGTTTCATCCATCCATTATCCAACATGCTGATACTTATCTCCAGCAGTCAAAGGGTGAGAGGTCAGTCCATTATAGAGCAACAGAACAATCAATTATGTACACACATCTACAGAGACTTTAGAGAGTTCAATCAACCTGAAGGTCATTACTTTTGGACAGTGGGAGGAAGCCAGAATACCTACACAGGCATAGGAATAACCCAAGCAGGGAATTGAACACAGAACCTTCTTGCTGCAAGGCAACAGTGCTACCAACTGTGCCACTTTGCAGCCATGATTTGTTAGCACTTTTTTTTTCTTTAAATGTTTGGAGAAGACAGAAAAAGTATTTTTAATTCTCTCAGTGTTTTTCTGTTATTCTGTTATAATTTCTCAGCTGCAGCTCCAGTGGCTGCATCTAATGTTCAGTGTCCACTTTGCTAGTCAGACACTAAACATTATCTAAAAGTTTGGGGCTGTCTTCCTCTGTTATCACAAGGTCAAGATCAGTGAGGCCAACTAAGATTTTTTATTTATTTTTTTTACATTTTTTTCAATCCTGCTGGTTAAACTTTGTCTTTCTGCAACAAAACCCCAAATTGTTTAGAATTGCTTTCTATTGAGTTGCCCATCCATTAATTTGAATTTGGTTGAATCTTGGCAGTCTGTAAAATAGGTTTATGTTTGCTACTCAGTGATTCTTGAGAATAGGGGCAAAACAGGTCTCATGGATGAAGCACCAAATTTGAATAAAATATACACAACATATAATTTTTCAAATATCTGACTAAACTAACCTGGGTCATGTGGGCACAACAATGTATATTTTCCTGGTGTTGCTGAATATTTTTTTATTTTAAACATTGTAGTCAGTGGATG
>NW_015112777.1:274511-291128 GCF_001443285.1 Poecilia latipinna | reverse complement strand
CAGATGGACTTTCGGTTGTTTTTTGTTTTAAATAATAATTATTTTGTTTCTTGAGAAGCATTTGTCTGTAAAATGAGTAAAAATATCACTAATAGGGTATTTTAAAAATCATTTTATATTTATTTTTGTCAGATGGTGATGACAAAGTTCTGGGTTAGGTTGATTAAAAATTTAATTTTTTTAAAAATGTTGCAACTGGGAGCCTGCACCTTAGCATCTTTACATTTCCAAAACATTATTTGTCATATTTGCATACATAAGGTTGAGAAATAAAAAAAAATATGGGAAAATTAAAACCCATTTTGTCCCTATTGTCAAGAATCACTGTACTCTGTTCTATTCAGGCGACATCAGTAGCCTCTTTATTCATATGGATCTGCTTTGGAAAAACTGTAGCTTTCCTATTTGTGCTAGCAGCTTCGTTGTTAATCGCTCACCATTGTTTTGATTGGAAGAATCATTAGTCAGTCATGTTGGCGAACACTACTCTCTCTGGGTGAAAGAGGAAGCTGCTCTGTGGGAGGGTCAGTACATGCCTTGCTCAGGTTTGCTTCTGAGGCTCCAGTCTGTTGCAGCCTGTTGTCATTTTTGCAGTTACTTTTGGAAGCATTCTTTTGACGACAACCATGCCGAAACCGCGCTCTTATTTGGTTCTGGAGAACTACATTGGAGGAAAGTTTGTGTCCTGTGGAAATCACATTGACTCCTATGACCCTTCCACCGGTGAGGTCTACTGCAAAGTACCAGACAGCGGCAAAGAAGAGGTAGAAAAGTGCCACATATAGATCATGATGTATTTTAGTGTGTCTTAACATGCATTTCGTTCTTCAGGTGCAATATCCTATCTTTTTTTCCACGTCTACGAATAACTGTAAAATATTCCTCTTTTAACATCATTTTTATGTTTATAATTGTAATAATTTGACTTCATCGTAAATGTTGCTATTGATATTTAATAAGATAGCTTAAATCATTTTGACCATAAGAGCATATTAATTCAGACATCTGCTGTAAAACATTTCAGCAAGATGCACCTTTGCTCTTTGCAGAGTTAATGCAAAAGTAATCATTAAACACCCATGTCAATAAACGCCGACTTTTCTGCCCCTGGGTGGGAATATTGAAGGGTGCTCTCCGTTGTTGCTTCATAGACTGTTTTGAAAACAAAGCTTTTCATATTTGTGTAAGAAAATATTAAACTGAGGTATTTTCTTATTTGCTTTTGCAGTGTCTGTAAAATCCAATAGGGCTCTCTCAATAGCAGGGAGCTACAGGAAAGATGTTTTCTAGGGTCTCTCCTTAACACACAACTCAGTCTTTAAAAGCAGTGTCCAAAATATCTTTGTATCAAATCTTTATAGATAAATTTAGAAACCAGAGAGGTTTAATGAACAATAAACTAAACTACACAGACTCCAAAATTAACTACAAAAAGTTTAAGAACACAAAGCCCTGATTTCAAAACCATAAAAAAAAAATAAAAATAAAAATAACTTACTCACTTTAGTTTTGTCAGGCAAGATGAGTAAAAATCCCAACAATCTCTAATTTTACCAAGTACTAGAAAATCTGCTGTACTGTATGTGCAGCCGATAATGGAACCTTTAATCTTTAACCATTTCTCTGCCTGTCTTTTGGCTGCAGGTAGATGCAGCAGTGGCAGCGGCTAAAGAAGCCTTCCCTGATTGGTCAGCTCGTAGTCCACAGCAGCGAGGAGACGTCCTCAACAAGCTCGCCGATCTAATTGAAGCCAACATGGAGGATCTCGTGCAAGCCGAGTCAAAGGACCAAGGTGACTTATAGTGGTATCATCATTTTATTAACATGAATCAAGTCGTACCATTTCAAAACCTTCGTTACATGTTAAATGTTTAAAACTAATTATATAAAACTAATTATAATCAAATTCTCTCCAGGAAAATTGATGAAATATTTCCAAGAACACACTCCCAATCCTCCCAGGAGCAGCTGTAGCCAGCACCATGTTAAAGATCAGATGTATTTAGATTGCACTACATGATTTAGCGCAGAGGTTCCCAAACTGTGAGGCGCGCCCCCTAGGGGGGGCGCCGTGTCATTGCAAAAAAACAAAAAAAACAAAAACAATAACAAAAAAAAAAAAACAAAACATGAACACTGTATGCGCTGGGTTTTTACCTTAGAATGTCTCTGTTATTCCTATGTCAATTTGATACAGTAGAGGCTTCCACACTTCCCATATTTGTGTCCTCTGTCACTTTTATCAGCAGTTAAAACTGTTTAATCCGTTGTGAACATGGTGTAACCTGTTTTTCCGAGCCGCCTTTAAACGCAACATGAGCGCTACGACGCTCGCGCTGGGTTTACACCTGTGAAGGAGACCTGCTGCTGCTGGGCGGAGCTACGTAGGTTTGTGTTAGAATCACGGCAGCAAACCAGCAAAACACAAAGAACTTTTCACTTTTCACAGTTTTTCCCTCCAAACTAACCGACTGAGTTGAGTAAAGCTGTTGGATGCAGGTAATGATGACTAGCTAATATCAATACAGAACCTTAAGCTTAACAAGTACACCGGTGTTGGTGTCTATTGCCCCCAAAAAAGTCATTTTGCCCCGCAAAAGACGAAATACTTGTCTTGACCCCAAAGCAAGAATAATGTATAAAATGACACTAATAATGACGTATGTAAACAGAATGTTTGAAACTTATTTAAAACATCGAGTGCTGTATTGTAGCATACAATATTGAGCATTTAACATTAAGTTCTTTGGATAAACTGATAGTGATGTTTCTCGCACAATTTGGGTTATCAGGATTCCATTTGTGTTCGGAAGCGAGTACTGGTGATAAGTTTTACTTAAACTCTGCAGGTAAAACTGTGACATTTGCCCGGACTGTGGACATACCCAGGTCCGCGTACAACTTTCGCTTCTTTGCGTCGTCTGTGCTCCACCACACCACCGACTGCAGCCAGATGGACCACATGGGCTGCCTGAACTACACCGTGCGCTGCCCAGTTGGAGTTGGTGAGAGTTTGGCTTGTTTCCCTCAAAGCTTGCAGAGCTTTTGCTTGACTCGTGGGTGTTATCAGATCGTAATTGTTGTGTGCTTAGCTGGCCTGATCAGTCCCTGGAACCTCCCTCTGTACCTCCTGACGTGGAAAATTGCACCGGCAATCGCCACGGGCAACACGGTGGTGGCCAAACCGAGCGAGATGACCTCTGTGACCGCGTGGATGATGTGCAAGCTGTTGGAGGAAGCTGGTAGGATTGCACGTCATAAACTTAAGATGTTCTCATGTAAAATACTTTAAAAAAAAAAAAAGATTATTATTATTATTATTTCTGCTTTCTGTTCTGCAGGCGTCCCTCCAGGTGTGGTCAACGTCGTGTTTGGCACCGGTCAGAGAGCAGGAGACGCCCTCGTTGGCCACCCAGATGTCCCGTTGATCTCCTTCACCGGCTCCACTGCAACTGCTCAACGCATCACAGAGCGGAGCGCCCCCTACTGTAAAAAGCTCTCCCTGGAGTTGGGGGGCAAAAACCCAGCCATTATCTTCGCTGACGCAGACCTGGAGCAGTGCGTCGAGACAACCATTCGCTCCAGCTTCTCCAATCAGGTGAGGCAATCGCGACGAAGACGGGCATAAGACACTCAAATATTTTTGTTTGTACGATGTTCTCCGTATACTTTGAACCTAGAAGTATATGGAGGATTTATAAAGCCCAAACTACGGATTCAGAAAACATCCCAGAACAGTGTAATTAATTTGTTTCGGGAAAACTGACTTGATATTATAAACCAGTGAACAACAAAAGTGCGGAAAGCTTTTGTTTTCAGTTTTCTCAGAGCAAGTATTGCCATTAAAACTAATAGATGCTTTCAATCCTTCCTGGACATTACTGTAAAGATAATCTTGCGTCGCTGTTGTTTTAAGGCGAGAACTCGCTTGTTCTCAAATACCCTCTGGACATGGAAATGTTACTGTATCATATCAAATGCAGTTTACACCAAAGACAGGTTGTGATTATTTTGAAAAATGAAAATTCCTCACTTTCTCTGTCATTCTCTACTCCTACAGGGAGAAATTTGCTTGTGCACCAGTAGAATTTATGTAGAGAGGAGCATTTACTCTGAATTTCTGGAGAAATTTGTAGCTGCAGCTAGGAAGTGGAAGACCGGCGCTCCATCTGACCCAAGCAACAACAACGGAGCTCTCATCAGCAAAGAGCACCTAGAGAAGGTGAGCCGTTCATTTCTTCTCTGTATTTTTGTTTTTTCTGCATGCTTTATTGTGAAACTTTTTTTTTCTCTCTTTTGCTCACAAGGTTCGCAGCTTTGTGGCACTTGCCAAATCAGAAGGAGCTGTAATCCACTGTGGCGAAGGAGTCGATCACCTAGACCTTCCTGAAGCCAACAAGTCTGGCTACTTTATGCCTCCTACGGTCATCTCGGGCATCCCTGACAGCTCCCGGGTCATGCAGGAGGAGATCTTCGGCCCCGTCACTTGCGTTTGCCCCTTTGACACAGAGGACGAGGCTGTTGCCAGGGGAAACGGGGTCCGCTATGGCCTGTCAGCCACTGTGTGGTCCAGGGATGTGGGAAGAGTTCACCGTTTGGCCCAGAGGCTTCAAGCTGGGTTAGTGTGGACCAACTGCTGGTTGGTGAGAGATCTGAATCTGCCGTTTGGAGGAATGAAACACTCCGGTGTGGGCAGGGAGGGAGGGAAAGATTCCTATCACTTCTTCACAGAGGTGAAAAGCATTACCATCAAACACTAAGTAGGATACGTGGGATGTTTGCATAAGATGTGGTTTGTGCAAACAGGGAGATATTTTATTCTTTTTCTTTTTGTAGATCATCTTTTGTGAGCTTCTTTGCAGAATTGGATCAATGCATTGGTATTTCCATCCTCACAGATTTCTAGAACCTTCAGTCCGATCAAATCAGTTGAAGATTGAAGTGTTATGTTGAAACTACAGAAATGTACACAGTAACATGTTAATGTCTAATAAAAAGAAAATAAATAATTTTGTTTTAAAAGGTAGAAGTTTTTTTATTTATTTAATTTTACTTATTTTCTCTCTCTCTTTTCTTTTAAAGTAAGTTTTGGACCGTGTGTTTTCAGAAGTGTGGGAGAGCTACCTAATCTCAGAGAGTATCCATGCGTTTTTGTAAAAGCTTTTTTTTTTTTTTTTTTTACAAAAGTCTTATATTTAAGCCAGTTCCTTTTTTGCGTACATGAATTTGGCAACTAATGTTGATTCTCAATCTGATTCTATTTGCACAGCATTTTTCAGTCAAAAATGTCACCAATCGCCTCTCTGTGTATACACTGCAACAGTGAAAGCTGCAGTTAATTAGAGGAAACCATGATGTTACGTTCACTGAAAATGAGCATGGACACTGCCGAGAGGCAGACAGCAGCAATGAAATAGCTGCAGAATGTTCAGTTTAGTACTGGTTGTGTTCAACATGTGACAACAATAATTTTTCTCATTTTCCGGACTAACAAGTCCCGAAAAAAAAAAAAAAAAAAAGCCCTTTAAACCTTGCTTAAATCACCCAGAGCTCTGTGGGAGAATGCTTTGATCTGATAAAAAAAAGCAAAGTTTTGAGCTACCAGGATCTTTTGGTAAAGAGTACGGCGGGAAAAAATAAAAATGAGTTGGTTTGGTTTGTGTCTTGCAAAAATATAATTGGGTCAGCAATTTTCAAATGACTGATCGCTGGAGTTTGTCTGATGACATACTGTGATTTTTTTTTTATTTTATTTTTTAAGATGGAATAAATTTGGGACATCTGTTGCATGGATCTCCTAATTCTCCCAAAAATAATACAGCCCTCTGTAGCTAAATTTAAACCCAGGAACCTTCTCATTGTACTGCCTGGTGATAAATGTGATCCTGTAATGTCACATGAGACGACTTTATGCTTACACACTGGAACATGCTGTACTGGATCTTCCTTGGGCCAGTGTGCCAGATACATAAAAACAGGGCACACACGTGGGTGTGCGAGTGGTACATCCGAAGTGTGTAAAATTACACGAGGAGGTGAGCTGTGTAAGGTTCACCGTGAAGGCCGGTGTGTGTTCCACCCTCTGTGTTTTGGTTAGATAACGGGTATTGTGCTGAGTCACGCTGCTGCCTTGCACACACTTCCACAATAGTATGCCTTTCACAATGGGCTATGAAACAGATGCAACTTAACACGTTTGTTGGCTTTTTGTTGCATTCTGATGCACGAAAGCAGATCCAAGTGCTGAAATCGTTCTTTAAAAATCATGGTAGTTAGAATTAGGTTTCTCCAAGTGTCAAAAATAGAATCTCAACACAATCTTTTTAATTACATTTATCATCACAGAAGCAATCGGTCTTGATTGTAGAATGATCTAGTGCAGGTTTGTTATAAGTTTCAAGCATCTCTGCTCCGACTGACCAAGATGCATTGTGCCGTGAACTCTTAAAACATGAAGAAAGTAAAAATACAAATGAAATGTTAACCCTGTAGCAACATCAGGAACAGTATTTGACATTCACGTCTTAAGAAAAAGGAAAGAAATTTCACGAAAGACCTGACACAGGAGCTGAAATATTCAGTCCCTTCAACTGATCATCTACTGATTTTCATTAGTTCTGTGGAAATCTTTTGTTGCTAAAAACTTATTTCTGTCCGCACTGGGCGTATTATCCTTGATTTTCGACAGAGATCAACAAAAGAAACCAATTGTCTGTTAAATTTAAAAACATCGTTGGCTCCAAAGGGTGTAGTTCCACATTTTCCCCACACGATGGCGAGCATAGTTCACATTGATTATTTTGTTGCTTGCTGGAAACCGCTTTCTCGCTCGACGTAACTTCCTTGTTTACTCTCTGCCAACAGGGAGAAATCTGCCGGCGTACCAGTTAAATGGGAATGGAAAAGAGAATTTCCTCTCATATTCTATGAGTTTCAGGACACATTTCTGCGCAGCTAAGAAGTGAAAGACTGACGCGCCATCTCTTTACAAGAAACAAAAACGAAAACTCTGAAGAGCACTCAGAGAAGATGAGCGACAAAGTGTCAGTGTTGTTATTTATACCTCTTTTCATATGCTGCTGTTCAAAACATTTAACAAAAAGGTTTGCTTCAGAGAAAGGCATGATCTTCTGCTGTGGTTTCATTTCATTATTTTAAAGCTTTTTCGTAGAGCAACAACAATAGCAAAATCCCAGATTAAAATATGTGAAACCTACTGCTTGATCCCATAAGTTGATGATTTTGTTTATGCAAAGTTCGCAGTGGACATACAGCAATATGTGAAGTAATAGCAATCAAATCTAAGTGCCCAATGAAGAGGATTAAAAAAAAATAATAATAAAAAAAAACATAGCCTTCTGGTCTGTGTGAAACTGGCTATGGAAACAAACAAAAGGTTCAGTAAGGATATATAATAAACAAAGAGAATGTGTCCAAAACACAATACTCAACGTGTAAAGCTTCTATTTAGTCCAACTGAAATTTTACATTTTAATTTGGGACAACAATAAACAAGACTCACACCGTAGCAGCCACTTGCAAGTTTCTCAAAGGTGATGACATACACGGTCAAAGTCTGTGGAGGTTTGTGCGTCATCCAAACTTTATAATATGTACCTACAAGTAACGGTTTCACGCTGACTTATCCTCGTGTCAGACATGCTGACGCATGAAGGGTGAACCAAAGGGCAGAACAACAGCTAATAAGAAATAAACATAATAAATGGCTTTCTCAAATTTACAACCTGTCATCTACAAAAAAAAGTGGTTTGTCAGAGATTAATCAAGTATAGTGGTGAAAGTTTCCTGCTAAATTATATATTCTGCATGGTTTAAATGTTATATATCTGGCCAGCAGAGCCAGCCCAAATCATAAGTGAACTAAGGTGATGCTAAGAGCTCCAAAACCAGTAAGTAAATAGTTTTAGGCTGCTGTTTGGAGAAAAAACAACAACAACAACGTTTCAGATCTTTTAGTTCTAAGTGCAGCTCATTCTTTAAGAGCTAAGAAAACATAAACTAAATTACGACATTCGGTAGTTTCTGTTTGCTGCTGTAAATGAGCCCCCCCCCCACCCCCCCTCCCCCGAGTTGTTTATCAACTCCAAAAATCCAATTAAACATGACCGGTCCATGCTACTCTGACTTTAAATGGAATCTGTAAATCTTCTTGTAATAAAATCTTCCCTCCTGCCTACTTTTCCTCAGCAGGTTCCTGTTGTAGAGATAATATATCATCTGACGTGACCTCGGTTTCAGTGTAAAAACAACAGTCAGGACCGGTTAGTGTCAGACTCTAACTCACCCCCTTAACCTTTGAACAGTTATATTTTTTCACTCTGCAGGGTATGTGTATATAAAAGGTTGCTTTAAAGTTGCATTATCTTGTGTTTGAGTTATATGTGTAATACAAGGAATTTTTTTTATGTTTTTTGTAGAAGTATTCATACGCCTTGAACATATTCACATTTTGTCATAACTGTAAACTTTAGTATATTTTAGTAGGACTTTAAATGACAGACCAACTAAATGTCATACAGTAAATATGAAATGGCATGATATGTGGTTTTGAAAATGTTTTTCTTTGTTTTAAAAAGTCTGAAAAGTGTGGAGTGTGTTTTTAATCAACTCTCCTGAGTTACTATCCTGGCCATTGTCTATACATGTTCTCATCTCCCATTGGGCTAAATTTCTTTGGTTGAAATTTTACCGGGCCAATTAGGGAACAGAAGAAGAAATTGTGAGTTTTTCCACTTTGTTTTAGAATTGTAGAGTGGTGGAAGGTGAACAAAGTCGTTGAGTCCATGTGGGCCCTTCTTCCAAATATTGAATTAACATTAACAGCGGCCTTGTTGGGCTCGACACGTGTCCCTTAGCATTTGGGATGTTTTTGCAGCGCACACAATTTCCGGGAAGCTTCATAACGTGGAAACGCTGTAATACATATGTCACTGCTAAACATCACCAATTGGGAAAAAAAAAAGTGCAAAAGGTAGTTCTTCAGTGTTCCTATGGCTTTGAGTATATTTTCTGGAGACTATAAAAAAAATATGATAAGTAATTATTCAAGATTATTATAAAACAGGCAGTGAAGAAGGAATGTCCCTGAATTTACTTGATACTTGGCAGATTCCTTGGCCGGGTTTCCCTTGTAGAAGAGGTTGAGTGGGATTTCCTGGTGAATTAAAGGTAAAAAAAAAAAAAAAGCAAATATTGAAGTTTGTGATTGCAATGTGAAAGAGTGTTGGATTAGTTCCATGGGTTTGAATACTTGTGCAAGACATTCCAGATTAAATGTAAAAAAAAGTATTGGGTGAGAGTAGACTGTCTGGATTAAAACTTTAACAGAAAACAGCATTTGATGCAATAAAACACTAAAGTAGGGCTTCTCAGTAAGTCTGTGTAAGCCTCTGAAATCCACTAAGAAGCAGCTTTTAATAAAAAAAAAAAGCATAGACTTAAAATCGCAAGACTGCTGCAACTGTATGGACTGTTGTGCAGCATCATCCTTTATAAGCACTCCCTTTTGTAGCCCGTGTTATTTTATCGTGTAAGTTCTTTATAAATCTGATCCTGTCGTGTCATCTGAGACTGACACTGGCTGCTTCTGCAAGCAGACTGGGACATGCTGTACTGTGCCTCACTCGAGATCCGACGTGCCTGCTTCAGGAAAAAAGGGCACCCGAGGGGAAGTGCCCCGTCTGATAAGCTAGTGTGTAAAATCACGTCCACTG
Organism: Poecilia latipinna; assembly: GCF_001443285.1. Lineage (NCBI taxonomy): Eukaryota > Metazoa > Chordata > Actinopteri > Cyprinodontiformes > Poeciliidae > Poecilia > Poecilia latipinna. The sequence goes on along the minus strand of NW_015112777.1, from coordinate 281,394 downwards.
GTGAGCTCTTTGCGAGGTTCACCACGGAGGCCAGAGTGCGTCCCACCCTCTGTGTTTTGGCTAGGGAACGGGTATTGTACTGTGTCACGCCGCTTGATTGCACACGCACTCACAGTGATATGCCTTCTTAGAACACAGCATGTTATAAAATCGATACAACCCGAGAAGCTTTGTCAGCTACGTGTTTTATTGTGTGCCGACCCACTTTCTAAACAGAACAGGGCCGCATTCCCTCGGTGTTGTTTCGGTTTCCTCCATTTCTGTGACTTTTCTGGTTTTATCTCACATCTCCCCTCTCGCGGACCTTTTAAGTGAGACGGAAAAGCCTCGCTGAAGGAGGTCTCGCCCAGCTGTACGTGACTTCGAGGCCGTGATTTCAGCCCAACCGAGCGTGTAAACGTACCCTTAATTAGCACGCTCTCTGAAGAGTAACGATAGCGCATCTTTCCGCTTTATGTACTGCGGGTAAACAGGAAATTTTGGTCCAGTAGTCAATGTAAACAAGCTGTATTCAGAGGCTTTTTCTGCAAAGTCACTGCTGCGTTTTGGGCCTTTTTAGAGCAAAATTCAGAGCAGCAAGTCAATAAAGTGTTTTAATCATCGGGTTTGCTTGTTAATGTTTACCTAAAATACTATGACAAGCCAAATAGATAAAAAGGTTCCGGTAAGTAAGTAAAGGGGATCTCCTGCGATCGGATCAACCCTCTAAGTGATAAAAAATAAAAAATATCCCACAGCATGAAGCAGCCACGACTATTTTTTTAAAGTGAGGTTGGAATATTCAAGGACAATGTTGCCTTTTCGCTGTATGTTGCTTGCTGCATTAACACCAAACATGTACATTTTGATCTCATCTTATCAGAACACTTTTTTTTATGCTTGATGTATTCCTCACACAGCTTGCAACAAACTGCAAATGGTCAATAGCTTTCTTTGTGACTCTCTTCCACAAAAGTCAGATTCGTGATCCGTAGTTGTCCGTTAGTACTAGGACAACATGGTCATGTTTTGTTTGGTTTGCTTTTATGGAGTACTCATTCCATTTTTGGATGATGGATTATAAAAGACTTTTGCGAGTTCTTTAAAAGCTTGCAATCTTGCTTCATAAGCAAACCATTAGTTAAACTTCTCCACTTCATAGTTCTTTTTGATCTCCAATGTTCTCAAACAAACCTCCGAGGCCTTTAGAGGACAATAAGATGTATTAAAACTTCATGGTCGTGATGTTACAAATGCTTTCACGGGGCGCTTTCTTTTCTCCTCGACTCTGCGTCAGTGATGTGTTGAACTAGCAGTGCCCACCGCCTCCTGCTTCTCTCAACATGCTCCCATCTCCAAAAGCTCTCAGTCACATTTTGGTTTGGGGAATTTTCCACAGCACTTCAGCCTGGATTTCGTTGTAGATAAGCCCCCCCCCCCAGATGAAGCTAAGTCCTGAGAAAATACCGCAGTTCAGGCAGGTTAAGCAAACTCAGCCAATAAACCCCAAGTGTGCAAGGAGACAGTGGGAGAGAGAGGAGTATGGAGGGAAGGAGGGGAGAGAGTTACTTAGCTACAGTCGCCCAAATGTTTTCATCTAGATGTCAGTCTCTTCAAGGTGCAATGTACCCAGCAATCTGAAAATAAATGTGTCAAAATCCGTTTATATATACACATATATAACTTTTCATGAGTAACAATGTTATACTCCAAAAACAAAACAAAACTCTCACACAAAAAACTTTAACTGCTGAAAGAGCAAAATTGTTACAAACATATGCATATCTTGCATATGTTTGTCCATATGCAAGGTATGCATATGGACAAACATGAACCATGCATCTTATTGCAGCATAATTGAGGCACTCCAGGGACAGTGTTTGTTTTGGCAGTATCAAAATGACATAGAACCACAAGGAAGAAAATATGAATTATAGATGATTAACCTGATTAACCACAAAAATATGTTACTAATTAGGCAAGTATTGCTGTATATATCAAGTTGAACTGGGCTTAAAGGCAGATATAGGTGGATGTGAGTGATACTTCTTACATATAAGTCATTGAGATGCTTATTAAGAATGCTATCTGTGCTATTGTAGTGTTGGAAACCATGCTAGAGATGATCAAATTCAACATTTGTTTGAAAATGGTCATTTACTGTGACTGCCTAGCGACATGCCCAATGCCTGCTTCTCCTTCAGAGACCACTGATCCTGCCACAAAGCTCTAAAGATTAAGCAAATACGGAAAATGAATGAATGTCTGGATAAAAGTTGTCTTTTCTGATTGTAAAGATGTTTTTTTTTTTTCAAACAATTTGTACTTACAAAGCAACTTTAAATTAATGTAAAGTCATAACCCCTTTGAAATTGAAAGGGTTCTGCATTTGTGCTGCTTCTGGATTGATGACAGATGCAGAAGAGGTTCACAGATTGTAATATTCTTGAAGAAGCATGATACATTTTAATGGGAGAAGGATTTCACACGTGGCATCTTAAGCAACGCGTTTCAGATCCGCAGGCAGCTGTGTTTCATGCCTGAATAATTAGTTCCTGCATCCTCGAAACATTTCCTTGCCCCATTATCTTTCTGGTGTTGGTGTTTTGAAGCTCTTCACACCAACACCAGAAGATATGGTCTCTACATCTCAAACTGTCACCATAAATAAAAGCTGGGTCAGCAGCTACAGTTTGCATGAAAGTAAGGTGTTAACTCTGAAAAGCTGCACTATTGATTAAGGCGTGAATTGTACGTGAATTGTATATTATAAATGTATCAAAATCCGCTTTGTGCTCCCTTCCACTGTTGATCTAGAGGTTTTGACTACCAATAATTCTTCGTTGATTTCCAATGTTGCGAGATTTCACATTATGACAGCTTATGCTGTAAGAGAGGTTTACACAGCGTTGTGTAACCAAGGGAGGAGGTTGAAAGCTTAGGTCAGGCACTGCAGAGCAAATAATTAAATGAAACTAGGTCAGCAAAGAAATAAATGAAAGACAGTTTTTAGAAGGCTATTTATGGTTTAAACTACAAAAAGTAGTGGGGAAAAAAAACAAAAAAAACAAAACACATTGGACACAGAAGATGTAAAAATAGGAAACACAATGAAATTGCTGTACGGATAGAGCAGCAAATACAACTTTTGTTCCTGTTTGTCTTTACCATTTGAGCACTAAGTACAAAACTCCATGCATTTGTGTTGTTAATGTTAGAGTACGTTGTTTGTATGCATCGGTGAATCCATTTTAACCATTCAAATGTTGCAGAAAAAACGTTTTTGACTACCAAACAACATTCTTCATTATATTCTAATGCCCTTAATATCGGCGTGTTGAATGGTGTGATGATGTGAATATATATAAGAAATAAAGAAAGGATAGTTGTTTATAATCTCACCTTATTCAATCAGCTAGTTTGGGTTTATCAAAAGCTTCAAACATCTAAATTATGAGAAACATTTTAACTAATTACTTCTCAAGGCATATGTCACATTTTTTGTGACTTTTGATGCAACAACTGTATGTAAATTGAGTGAATTTTAACTTTTTTAAAAGTATGAAAAAAACTCACATCAAGTAGGTCAACAATAACAAGCTCTAAACAGAAAAGACTATTGTCCTCATCCAGCCTTAAACTGAATGTCATGGCGACAGAGAGCTGTATACATGACTCCTAATTCATTTTAGAGAATTTTTAGAAAAAAGAAAAAAAAATGCTTAATGCCATTATTCTCTAACTGGAATAGTGCTCATTTTTTTCTATGCACAGGAGGACAGATAACGCCAAATCCTCCCCTGAACGGAGAAATAATGAAGCCAGCATGTCAGGGTGGAACAGAACGTTAGGCCTGTCGCCTCCAGCATGGCAGCCTCACAAAGGCCATCAGGGCTCCACGGAGACCGCACAGAGCCGAGGCCTGTCTGTCAGTGCGTGGGTGGATATGAGTGTGCAGAAGAGGGAAGCGGGGCTGGGAGGTCGAGAACTGCCTGCTAACTGCTGACTGGTCAGTTCCAGTCTGTAGGACCAGATGGCTCAGTTTGGCTGCTGATTCCATGCCACACATACCCAGCGATCAGATGTCTGAAGTTACATAAACAAGCATTTACATTTGGTACATGAAACGGTGGTGTTCCACACCTTTCCCATAGTCTGCCTGTTTGCTGTCCTAATCCCCTGATTAACACATCTGCATTCAATGTCATTCTATTCCTAAGAGTATAAGAGTATAAAGTCACCGGTTTTCATTGTTCATTACTAGTTCATCCGCCTGTTCTGCTCTATGCTGCTTGATACCGCTTCTGATTTATTTTTAGATTTAATTGGTTTCATTATTGTCAGTTTACATTTTTGGACTCTTTGGATTTGGAATTGTTTTTTGTACATTTATTTTTGTATTGTTGAATTTTAATTTTTTTATTATTTTTTTTTTTCACTTGCTCTACGTCTGCATCCCTATGCCTGCTTTTGGGTCCTCCAGAACCATCATCGTAAAATCTTTTAATGCCATAATAAAACAGGGTGCTTCGCTGCAGTCACACAATATTACTTTGTAGCTGTAATTGGTGGCTTCATATACTATTACCTGTATGAACACACCTACATCTCTCTCTCTCTCTCTCTCTCTCTCTCTCTATATATATATATATATATATATATATATATATATATATATATATATATATATATATATATATCCCTTCTCACCTTTCTGCGGGTGGTTCTGAGCTCGGGTCCTCTAACAGGCCTGGGAGCTTGAGGTTCTGCACTGTATCTTGGCTGTGCCTAGAACACTCTAAAAGGCAATACCCATTCTTACTTAAATTAGGTTTGTATGCTTTACTCAAGTCTCACTAAATTGCTTATTCAACTCAAGTAATGTGAGCAATGTACATGTTTGGACTGAGAAAAGTACAAGACTTCGTTATTTTGAGTAAACTGGATTTGACTATTTTTGTTACTAGAGTGAATGCTTCAGCTCAGCAGTGCGCCTGCGCAGGAAAGTCTGGGAAGCTTCCAGAACGTTTGTGGACTTGCACATTGGAAGAAGCAGACCTTCTTTAAAGGTGAGTTATTTGTCTTCAGTATAATTTCATGTGTCATGTATGCTTTTACTACTCGCATATATGGTTACAGGTTGATTTTTCTTTAAAAAGATGACACATAAAAGTCTTTGCAGGCTAATATGCTAATGTTAGCGTGGGCTCATGGGTCCAACATTAGCTAAAACTACGACGCCTTTTACTTGAGAGCCTTTAATGTTTTTGTCCATTGTTGTGGAAAAAAAACTATTACCAAGCACTGTTCAGGTAAAATCACTCAATCAGGTTTATTTATGAATTGTGCACAACTCAGAGAGCTTGTAGGACAATCAATCATGAAGCAATTCTGGATGGAAAGCTCTGCCAGGCAGAGACAACACATGTGTCTTATATAAAAGGACATTTCTACAATTTTTATGGTGACAAGTGAAAAATTATCCCATACGCTTTAAAACATTACATATTCTTAAAATGCAGGAACAGGAACACAGATCGTCTGTCTGCTCGGGAGGATTTGTTATATCCTGTCAGAAAAGTGTAAATCTTCACTCTCCGCTTCGGTCACTCGCCAGTGGACCAGCAACAGTTCTTTGAGTGGAGAGCCTTTCAGCTGTTGCTCTGGACATTGTCCTCTTTGCTGTCTAAAGGTGAAGTATTTGATGCTAGGTAGAGTTAAGTTTTGCTGCTCACTCTGTTGCTGTTCCACATTTAAAGATCTAGATGGACATTACAGACAGGTCGTCCTTCACTGTGGTTGATGTGGATTCAGGTTGTTCCTTCCTTTTCGCCCCTCTCCCCCACTCGGTCTCGGTTGCTGCAGCAAAATCCTCCCCCGTCTCTCTCCTCCGGCTTCCTGTCAGTCCAACTTGTTCAGGCGTTGGATCTTTGGGTTGTCCAGATCGTCCCTCAGGAAATGTCCATGTTGTCCACAGATGAAACAAGAGTCAACAGTTCAGAGTCTTTTTCTCTCACAGCTCCTGTGAGAGAAGAGCTTTTCTTCCTCTTCGCTGATACTGGACAGCAGACCAGCGGAGGTTGTTAAAGCTCAGTCTCACACAGTTTTCAGTTCAAATGCCCAACAAGAGACTGATAGTTGTCCCCTGGAGGTGATGGAGGGCTTTTTTGTCTTCTTGATCCTCCAGATCTTCTCAATCATTTTCATCGGCTGGTTTTGTAGGAGGGACACCATCTGGTCCATGGGAGGACAGGTTTGAGGAGTTGAGGTCAGAAGACAGATGCACCACGCAAGGCTCAGACACAGGGAAAGAGAAAAAGCAAATAGAAATCGATTAGGGTTTGTTTTGTCATTTTCCTTGTTTCCTATATATACATTTATATTTATGAATCTTATTTTAACCTTTTATGTGATCATATAGTTTTAGTCATTTTTTATCCATCCAGTATTATGGCACCTGTTTGTGGAACAATTTGTCATAGAAACCTGAGGGCTAATTGTTGGTACAGCTCTTAGAGCTGCTTTTAGTATGAAAGGGTCCGTTATAAATAAAATTAATTAATTGATTGATCCTTTTAAGATTTTTTTTCATTTATTTATTCAAACACAGAAAAGAAAAATTAAACATATTAAGGCCTGTAATTTATCAACAAACAGCATGACTCGTGTTTAGTCAGGGTGTTGGATTTGGGGTGGAACTAGTAACCATGCATGGTTAGTGGTTTCTGAGTGTCTTTACATCCATGGTGTTTACCTCCTCCTTTTGGCCAGCTAATTATTCCTGCAGGGTACTATAGGGTACTGCAGGCTACGCCTGTTTATCACACAGATCTTGTTCTTGCCATTGAGCTGGCTTCTCAGGACTTGCCTTATTCGTTGGAGGTATTTGGCTGTGGCTCCTTTC
>NW_015112777.1:268859-269848 GCF_001443285.1 Poecilia latipinna | reverse complement strand
TTGAGTGGGAAATTACCCCATGCAGCACTAGCAAAAGTTAGCTCAAGACCTGTAAAGAATCAGACACAAGACCAACGAGGTTTTTATGCCTTCCTTTGCAAAGGGAGAGATCCACAACCTCTAACCCGCTCGGGATCAAAGATTGGTGAGCTCTGCTCAACTCTGCTTGGAAATTGGCTTTTATTATGATGACGTTCTTCAGTGGAACAGTGCTGAGATAACAGAACAAATGGACCCCTTGAGTGGGAAATTACCCCGTGTAGCACTAGCTAAAGTTAGCTCAAGACCTGTAAAGAATCAGACACAAGACCAACGAGGTTTTTATGCCTTCCTTTGCAAAGGGAGAGATCCACAACCTCTAACCCGCTCGGGATCAAAGATTGGTGAGCTCTGCTCAACTCTGCTTGGAAATTGGCTTTTATTATGATGATGTTCTTCAGTGGAACAGTGCTGAGATAACAGAACAGATGAACCCCTTGAGTGGGAAATTACATCATAGGTATAGAAAGAACCTTAAAGAATAACTGGTCAGAGCCAGTTAGGTAACTTAACACATTTAGATAAAACACTCAAATAAAATGATAAAACAATGATTAGTTTTACCCAACAGCTCTTGTTGATGATTTGGCTGAGGAGAGTCAGACCTATGCAGAAGAGCAGTGTGGACAGAGCGTCCCGTGAAAAGAATTATGATTCTTTCCAGAGTTTTTGATCAAGGTATGCCACACTGCTGTTGTGCATCTGAACACCCTCAGCCAAATCATCAACAGACTGGGTACAGATATCAACTCAAGAATGGGGTCACCATTCATGTAACCCTAACCCTCCTCTACATGGATGACATCAAGCTGTACGCCAAGAGCGAGCGAGACATTGACTCACTGATCCTGAGAAGTGTGGTCGGATGGTTATAAAGAGAGTGAAGGTCATCCACACAGAAGGGGTCTCACTCCCAGAAAAAACAATAGCAGATATAGAGGACAGTTACA
>NW_015112777.1:258237-266028 GCF_001443285.1 Poecilia latipinna | reverse complement strand
CCTCTTTGGTCCTGTGTCTGATTCTTTACAGGTCTTGAGTTAATTTTAAAAACCCCAACAAGAGGGGCCTGTCCTTCCAAACAGACTTATGGGATCCTCCCAGTCAGAGCCGTCGTGCACTCTTCGACACACAGCTAGTACTGCACGCGGTGAGCCACCGTAAAATAGCAAAAAAAAAGACTTCACTGAGATGTGGGTCACCATAGCCACCATCAAAGACGCCATATGAACTGTCATATGGCGACAGTTCATATGGCAGCGCCTGCTGCCAGAAAGCGCCTGCTTACTTTCTGGTAAGCAGGCGCAGGCAGATGCCCCCCGTGGCTGTGATCCGAATGGCGGCAGCAAGAAGAAAAACATACAGAGCTACAGGTGGCGCGCCAAGGACGCAGCCACAAAGAAGAATCGCCTGCGCCTCTTTGGGCGAAGGAGCCGGCCCTCCACGGACAGAGGTCCCAGCAGCAGCGGCCTGGCTCTCCGGGTGAGGCAGGCTGGAAGGATCAAACGGGGGGAGATCCCCTTCTGAGTACCATCGCTGTTTGGAAGAATGGGACAGCTCCGAACTTCAACAAGACTGGCTACGGATACCGACTCAAGAATGGGGTCACCATAAGTTACCTCCTCTGCATGGATGGGATTGACTCACTGATCCACACCACCAGGATCTATAGCACTGACAATAGGATGTCATTTGGACTAGAGAAGTGTGGTCGGATGGTTATAAAGAGAGTGAAGGTCATCCACACAGAAGGGGTCTCACTCCCAGAAAAAACAATAGCAGCGATAGAGGACAGTTAAAAGTACCTGGGAATACCACAAGCAAATGGCAACCTCAATGAGGTCACAAGGAAAGGAGCCACAGCCAAATACCTCCAACGAATAAGGCAAGTCCTGAGAAGCCAGCTCAATGGCAAGAACAAGATTTGTGCGATAAACAGCTACGCCTTACCAGTAATCAGATACCCTGCAGGAATAAAGTATGGATAAAAGGAAATTCGCAATAGAGCTTTGGAACCTACATCACTTCATGTGATGTGTACGTCTTGTGCAGTCGCTCGGCGCCATCTTTGTTGGCCACAGACCAAAACAAACTAGTCAGAACACCTATGTTTTCTTTGTGTTACCGACCACAGCGAAGTTGTTTTCAAGTTGGATATTGGATATCCGCGCTCCATGGAGTAAGGGGCGTTTAGCTCAAGGTTGATCCGATTTATGAACACTAATTTCGGCCAGCTGTTCTCTACTGCTCCCTCCTCAAGCGCTCGGAGGTTCACATTGGGGACCGTCAATTTGCGAACCAAACACTCTTGTAAATAAATGCCTTGTCTTGTGACCAACTGATAGAAAAATGTGGTAATTCATGCTATTAACCGAGGCACACTATCCTCTATTAAAATTTTAAGTCATATTCAATATTTTCAATAATTTTAATATTAAATGCTTCCTTCACTAGCTTCCAAATCATGTGCCATTGACTCAAAATCTGTGTGAAATTGTCCTACTAGACTGTATAGATGAGGCACACTCATCTTTATTACATTTTAACACACTTTATATTTTTTAGCTATTTCTGTAGTCAAAATTTAGTATTTTTCTTCAATAGCTTCTAGGTCATGTGACCTATTAACTCAAAATCCATGTGAAATTATTCTACTAAACCACATAGATTAGGCATATTTTTATTCCATTTTGATCCCTTTTTTTATTTTTTAACCAAAATTATATTTAAAAAATATTTTTAAAAAATGTTCATAAAATGTATTACCTCAGTCGATCATCATATTTGTTACCTGTAATGTTCAATTACATAAAATTCTAGGACAGGATCTATTTAATTACATGTTCACTTACCTGAAATATGTTAAATACAACAAATATTTACTTAAAGTGTGATCTATTTCATAAAATTTACTTTATTATTTAATTACACATTAAATGTTTAAAGATGGACTCTTTCATCTGGTTTGCCATGATGTGGTGTGGCGGTGGACACAAACACAGCAGGCAGTCGACGTACTTTATGTGGATGGTATTTTAATGAACAAAATAAAGCAAAATAAACCCAAAAACCCAGTGTCCTGACAGTTTGCTTACATGTAACAAGCAGGTGTCTGATTATATAATTGTTTACTTTAATCACATAAAATATTTATTTAAAAATATAATCTTCCATTACGTGTATGTTTATAACCTGAAATACTTTAAATATCAAATTTTTACTTAAAATGTGATTCATTTCTTCACCTGTTTACATGCAACTTGAAGTGCTTCAATCAAACATTTCATGAATGTTTACCACATTAAATTATTAAATGAGAGAAAACAGCCACTTCCAACTGTACACATATTTCAACACAAATGGTTTATGTTCCTCTTCAGAGTGTGCAGCCTTGCTGAGCTTCTCTCCTGGGGTTTCTTCCTTGTCAGCCTCTCCAACTTGCTCCTCTTCTATTGCCTCTGCTACTGTGTTTTCATTATTTTACTCTTCTGGGCTAAATAATGAAAACAGTCTCAGTAACTTGCTGATCCACCATGGTCTTGCTGTATCGCCTCTTTAATTGACGCGGATGTCGGTCTGATGTTGTGGCGTTTACCTTGCAGTGACCCAGATTCAGCGCTGGAACCCAGTCAGGATTGAGCTAATCCATTTCATAGGTCAGCTTGCCTTGAAGAGGACATATCAGAACACACATCAGCATTAATGCTGTAAATTTGATAACACTAGAAAACTTAAATAGTTTACTTCACAATAATGGAATAACCTCTATGTCCACTGACAAAACTCATAAGCTACATAAACAATATAAGCCCGACCTAAACAAGGTTGACCCACTTAAATGAATTCAACATAAGCTGAACATGAGTACACTTGGACAAAATCATAGCAAAAAAAATTATGACACAACACCAACAAAGCAAATTTAGACACTCACCAGAATGGAAATGTCTGGAGCAAACTTGTAGGTATCTGGGGAAGTCGGAGAACGTAATATCAGGACGTCTCAACCGCTGACACCCAGGATATTCGTTTTCTTTTCGTTAGCTCCGATAGCTTAGCCTCCTCGCATTGTTTCCCAGCAGGAAAATAGTGAAATGAAAGTCCATTTTCCATCTTTTTACCGTTTCAGTCGTGTGATCGGACATTACATTCAATAACGCAGCAAGTTCGTACCATAGCTAAATTATTTTAAGTAACTTAGATTCAAAAAATCTGCGAGAATATTGTTTTTGTCGGTTATGTTTATGGCCCCCAAAGATGGCGCTGATATCCCTCCGTCTACAGCAGTGACGATATGTTCCAAAGCTCTACAAGTGTATTCTCTAGATCTCAAAAAAAACCTTTGATACCATCAATCATGACATCTTACTAAAAAAAAAAACTGGAAAGGTATGGAATTACAGGGATATATTAAACTAGCTTAGAAGCTACATTGGACAAAGGAAACAATTTGTAGAATTAGATAATCAGAAATCAGATTTACTAAACATAACTTGTGGGGTTCTGCAGGGACCAGTGTTGGGACCCAAATTATTCAATTTGTATATAAATGACATAGTCAAAGTGGAATCAGAGCAGCGCAATGTTAGAGAGAGAACGTTCCACAGCTACGGGGCCAGTACCTGAAATGCTCTATTACCACTGGTTTTAAAATAAGTTCTGGGTACCGTCACCAACATCTGATTAGAAGATCTCAAAGTCCTAGGTGGACAGAGAGGCTTTAAAAGATCCAGTATATATTTGGGAGCCTCACCATGAAAAGCCTTAAAAGTCAAGACCAAAATTTTAAAATGAGTCCTAAAATATACAGGAAGTCAATGCAGTGAGGCCAAAACAGGAATTATGTGAGCTGTTCTGTGGGTTTCTTGTGTGCACTTGAAAACAATGGGGTGATTCCACCTAATGAGAGTTTGTTGACTGGCAGGCTTAAAAATTCTGATGCACTGAGGAATTTGGATTCTTTATTTGCACATTTGTCTCATGAGGGGGGCACTGAGTTGACTGCTATGTTTAATGAGCATCATTGTTTGTTTGATGATGTGCCCAGTCGAACTCACTTAATCCAACATGATATCGATGTAGGTGAGGCACAGCCGATTCGCCAGAGCTTTTACAGGATATCTGAAGAGAAGCGGAAGGTAATGGAGGGGGAGATTTGGTACATGCTTGATAATGGTATTGCTGAACCATCTGCATCTAGCTGGGCATCACCTTGTTTCTTGGTGGAGAAGGCTAACAAAAGTTTTAGATTTTGTACAGATTACTGGAAAGTGAACATTGTTACAAAATCTGATGCTTATCCTCTGCCAGTCATGGAAGACTGTGTTGATCAGGTGGGATCAGTTCAGTTTGTCAGCAAATTTGACTTATTGAAGGGTTACTGGCAAGTGCCATTGTCTGAGAGAGCTAGAGAGATCCAGTATATAACAGACCAAACTCCCTTTTGTCTGTTCTCTTACTCTGTAATGAGTTTCGGATTGCGAAATGCACCGGCAACCTTTCAGCATCTCATGAACATGGTTGTCTGGGTTGGAAGGGTGTGCCGTATATTTGGATGATGTGGTGGTCTTTAGTGATACGTGGAAGTAACATCTGGCTCATATATGTAAGCTGTTTGAACGACTGGCTGAAGCACACCTGACCATTAACTTGTCCAAGTGTGAGTTTGCTAAGGCCACTGTTACCTATCTGGGTAAGGTGGTGGGGCAAGGGATGGTGTGTCCAGTGGAAGCCAAAGTAATTGCAATTTTGCAGTATCCCGTACCAACAAAAAAAGAACTCCAGCGGTTCCTGGGTCTTGTGGGGTACTACTGCAGTTTTTGTAAGAACTTTTCTACTGCAGTTTCTCCATTGACAGATTTACTGAAGAATAAAGTGAAGTACACCTGGTCAGCTTCCTGTCAGAAAGCTTTTGATGATGTCAAATCTGTCCTCTGTTCCTCCTATGTTCTTGCAGCTACACGACTGGATCATCCTTTTGACCTGCATGTGGATGCAAGTGATGTAGATGCAGGTGCTGCCTTATTTCAGCAAGATGATGATGGGGGTTGATCGACCTGTGAGTTTCTACTCTAAAAAATTCAACCATTTCCAGTGAACCATTCTGTCATTGAAAAAGAGACATTGGCACTAATTTGGGCTTTACAGCATTTTGAAATATATCTGGATTCTGGCAATGTTCATCTGGTGGTCCATACTGATCACAACCCCGTAACATTTTTGCATTCATTGCAGTGTCCGAATCGGAGATTGATGCGATGGATGTTGTTTTTGCAGCCCTATTGCCTGGATATCCGCCATATTAGGGGTTCGGATATTATTGTGGCAGATGCTTTATCCAGAGCACCATATGCTTAGATTTAATGTATTTAATTTTCATTCCCCTTCTCTCCAAGTTTTGTATAGGCTTTTCCAGTGTCTAGGGTGGCTGAGCTGTTGAGGTGGGGACTGAATGGGTGGTTATGGTAAGACTGCAAAGTCTGTTAGTATTGTAAATGTCACCTAGTTGTTCACTTAAATTGCTGTGTCCTTTTGGAGTTCCTGTAGGGACTCCATTTTTATGGGGTGGGGGAATGTGATGATCCCCTCCTGTTCAGTAGGTGTCTATAGTCCACTACATCTTTTTTCTTGTTTCTTTTCAGGAAGCAGGTAGATGGACTGTTAATTGAATACACCGGCAGCTGATGAATACTGACATCTAGTTAGTCACTAGTCTGCTTGATTGCCCTCCGGACCAGGCCGGAACGAGCAGTATTGGCTCACACTTCTCTCTGACTGGCTGTGCAGATCTCCCAGAGCATAGTTTTTCATAAAATAAATTATTGTTTCTATAGAGCCGCTCGTCTCTCTCCCATTTTTGTCATCGCCTTTGAGCTGGGCGTGACAATAAATAAATAAATAATTAGCTGGCCAAAGGAGTAGATAAACCCCACGGATGTTAAGACTAAGAAGCTACTAACCATACATGGAGTGTTCCACCGAAAATCCAGCACTCTGACTGTACACGAGCCCCAAGGAAGGAGGCAGAGGACAAGTGAGTGTGAGAGCCACTGTCCAGGACAAAACATCCAAGATCCATAAATACATCAAGGACAAGGCCTCAACAGACGATGTGCTCAGCGAATGTCTCAGACAATAGGGAACAGAGAGTGAAGTGCTGGAGGTACCATCATGGGAAGTGATTTGTTGGTGGCTGAATCGATAACATTAAGAAATGACTGAGCCATAAGTGAAGTAGGACAACAGACATTAATATTAAAATCAACAATGAGAACTCAGTCATACCTTGGCATGATATCAGCCAAGAAATCAGAAAAGTCATTTAAAAAGTTTTTGTTGTACTTTGGTGGCTGATAGACCACCTCACAAAGCACAGTGTGAGAGCTAACGAGTTCAAATAGATTAATCTCAAAGCTACTAAACAAGGCCAGAGGGAACTGTTTACAAGTAAAACAACTTTTAAAAACAGTCACTGTACCTCCACCGGAGCCCGACATCCTTGGAGCATTAAAATAGCCGCAGATCCAGGGTACAAGTTCATTAATAATGCTGGAGTCGCCCAAACCACTTGTCCATGATTCTGTTATAAATAAAACATCCAATCCTTGAGAAGAAAAGAAATCCCTAATGACAAAAGTTTTATTTGTCAGCGACCTGGCATTTACCAAACTGATTGTGGCAGAAATCAGCGGGTCTACACCATCTTCTGGAGTCCGGTACTCCCGGCAAAGAGGCCGCAGGTTGCTTGGATTCACCCTGTGTCTACAGGGCCGAGGACTGCAGGGGCCCTCGGGGCAGTCAACCTCAAACTGGAGCAGTGTCTAAAACAGATCCCAGGAACAGCATCAGACGTCTCAGTCCAGAAATGTGCAGTCCTAGGCACAGCCAAGATACTGCGCAGAGCCCTCAAGCTCCCAGGCGTCTGGTAAAGGACCTGAGCTCAGAGGATGAAAGAGACCACCTGCGGAAGGGTAAGAAGGGAATTAACAGTATGTCAAGAACAGTTAGTTATAACTACAAAATTTCTGAATAAATTTCAACGGGGCCTGCCAAAGTGTGCCTGTCGGTTGGAACCCAGCAATCTGATGCTAAAAATTAGCTTCAACGCTAAAGTACACTGCAATGTACTCAATAGCACGTGGAGAGTCACAAGCATGTTGACTAACATGGATTTACTCCATTCAGTATGTGAAAATTAGTGTTGAAATTACCAGTAGTCAAAATGGTTATACAATGACTTCCTCCATTCAGTGTACTAAAGATGGTTAATAAACAAAATAGCTAAAAAGCTTATTTTAGGAAAAAGGCTACTGTTAATGTGAACAGTAGTTACATTAGCAATGTTTATTATAATGTTTGTGCACTGCTTTCTGATTTTTACTTTTGCAAAAGTAAAAATTATCAACAAATATTGTTATTGTTCAAAAAAACATAAGATTTCTTCAGCTCTTTTGAAAAACTACTTATTTTGCACTAAGAAGAATTGTGCAGATGGTGAATTTTGTAGAAAATTAATTTTTTAGTCATTAGTGGTAAATATATTTAATACACATTCAACACAAAAGTAAAAATCTCAATTTATACATCGTGGCAGTTCGTTACCAGAAAAAACCCGTTTATCTCTCAACACCAAATTAATAACAAGTTATATAGTTCATAAAACACAAGCTTTTCAAAATAATGCTTACCTGATTAGACTACAAGACATTTACCGTTGGTAAATTTTGCAAAAGTGAAAATCTGAAGTTTACTTTGTGGCACTTGGTTACCAGTAAACACACTCATCTCTTAGC
>NW_015112777.1:252695-253913 GCF_001443285.1 Poecilia latipinna | reverse complement strand
TAAAAATCTCGATTTATATTTCGTGGCAGTTCGTTACCAGAAAAAACCCGCTTATCTCTTAACACCAAATTAATAAGTTATATAATTTATAAAACATAAGCTCTTTCAAAATACTGCGTATCTACTTAGACAAAATAAATTTACAGTTGGTAAATTTTACGAATGTGAAAATCAGATGTTTACTTTGTGGAACTTGGTTACCAGAAATCGCGTTCCTCTCTTAGCAACTGATTAGCAACAAAAATTCTTATTGTTCAAAAAAACATAAGATTTCTTCTGCTCTTTTGAAAAACTACTTATTTTGCACTAAGAAGAATTGTGCAGATGGTGAATTTTGTAGAAAATTAATTTTTTAGTCATTAGTGGTAAATATATTAAACACACATTCAACACAAAAGTAAAAATCTCGATTTATACTTCGTGGCAGTTCGTTACCAGAAAAAAATCCGCTTATCTCTCAACACCAAATTAATAATAAGTTATATAGTTCATAAAACACAAGCTTTTCAATAATAATGCTTACCTGATTAGACTACAAGACATTTACTGTTGGTAAATTTTGCAAAAGTGAAAATCTGAAGTTTGCTTCGTGGCACTTGGTTACCAGTAAACACACTCATCTCTTAGCAACAGATTAGCAACAAAAAATGTTATTGTTCAAAAAACATAAAGTTTCTTCTGCTCTTTTGAAATACTGCTTATTTTACACCAACACGAATTGTGCAGCTGGTTAATTTTGCAGAAAAGTTTATTTTTTGTCATTAGTGGTAAATATACTACAAAACGCACATTCAACACAAAATTAAAAATCTCGATTTATACTTCGTGACAGTTCGTTACCAGTCGAAAAACGCTTATCTCTTAACACCAAATTAATAAGTTATATAATTTATTAAACATAAGCTCTTTCAAAATACTGCGTATCTACTTAGACAAAATAAATTTACAGTTGGTAAATTTTACGAATGTGAAAATCAGATGTTTACTTTGTGGAACTTGGTTACCAGAAAACGCGTTCATCTCCTAGCAACCGATTAACAGATTAGCAACAAAAATTCTTATTGTTCAAAATATACAATATTTCTTCTGCTCTTTTAAAATACCACTTATTTTATACTTGTTAAGAATTGTGTAGTTGGTGAATTTTGCAGAAAAGTTAGTTCTTTTTGTCATTAGTAGTAGATATATTAAAAAACACAAATTCAACAGAAAAATAAA
>NW_015112777.1:212273-249019 GCF_001443285.1 Poecilia latipinna | reverse complement strand
AAATCGCGTTCCTCTCTTAGCAACTGATTAGCAACAAAAATTCTTATTGTTCAAAATATACAAGATTTCTTCTGCTCTTTTAAAATACCACTTATTTTATACTTGTTAAGAATTGTGTAGTTGGTGAATTTTGCAGAAAAGTTTATTTTTTGTCATTAGTGTGGTAAATATACTATAAAACGCACATTCAACACAAAAATAAAAATCTCGATTTATATTTCGTGGCAGTTCGTTACCAGAAAAACCCCGCTTATCTCTTAACACCAAATTAATAAGTTATATAATTTGTAAAACATAAGCTCTTTCAAAATACTGCTTATCTACTTCTAGACAAAATAAATTTACAGTTGGTAAATTTTGCAAAAGTGAAAATCAGATGTTTACTTTGTGTAACTTGGTTACCAGAAATCGCGTTCCTCTCTTAGCAACTGATTAGCAACAAAAATTCTTATTGTTCAAAAAAACATAAGATTTCTTCTGCTCTTTTGAAAAACTACTTATTTTGCACTAACAAGAATTGTGCAGTTGGTGAATTTTGTAGAAAATTAATTTTTTAGTCATTAGTGGTAAATATATTAAACACACATTCAACACAAAAGTAAAAATCTCGATTTATACTTCGTGGCAGTTCGTTACCAGAAAAAAACCCGCTTATCTCTCAACACCAAATTAATAATAAGTTATATAGTTCATAAAACACAAGCTTTTCAATAATAATGCTTACCTGATTAGACTACAAGACATTTACAGTTGGTAAATTTTGCAAAAGTGAAAATCTGAAGTTTACTTCGTGGCACTTGGTTACCAGTAAACACCCTCAACTCTTAGCAACAGATTAGCAACAAAAAATGTTATTGTTCAAAAAACATAAGGTTTCTTGTGCTCTTTTGAAATACTGCTTATTTTACACCAACACGAATTGTGCAGCTGGTTAATTTTGCAGAAAAGTTTATTTTTTGTCATTTGTGGTAAATATACTATAAAACGCACATTCAACACAAAAGTAAAAATCTCGATTTATTCTTCGTGGCAGTTCGTTAACAGTCGAAAACGCTCATTTCTTAACACCAAATTAATTATTCTGTTTTTTTAGTTGTAGTGTAATAGGTGCCTTACATGCATTGCATCTAAGCACTGAAAAACATTGTAAACATTGGTGTTTATGCTATGACGGACTTTGTTTATTGCACGTTACTTCTGAAAGTGCTTGATGTCACTCGATTTTATTTTGGGGTATCTGAGTAATAAAGACTGTACTCATATGCACCCCTGATTTTGCAATTAAAAAAATAAATAAATAAAATGATGAGATTATTTTGATTCCCCAATAAAATATCAGGCTGCAGTGATTTGATCTACCAATTAAACTATAATACGTTTGTGAAACCTGACAAACGATGGCTCAGTTCAAAAGGTTGTAAATTTTGTTGACTACTCCATTGCAGTGTTGGAGAAAGACTTTATAACTGCAGATTACATCAATAGGCAGGACAAATTCAGGGTAATAGGGATAATCCCTACTCACTTACACTTTGTGGATAACTGAACACTGCTCCCTGACATTGTGGATCAACTTAAGAGAAGCATTTTCCTGAATTTGGACAAGGTTGCTTTTCTGTTCTCTGTTGCTTTTTCCTCTCTAGAGAGGCCAGCAGCATACCTTGTGTGTATTTACATTACTATTTGTTTGAGATTCGATTAGATTCAGAAGATTGCTTATAACATCTAATAGCAGGTAAAAAAAAATTAATGAACTCAATCAAGAGGTGCAGTTTTTCATCATGACTTCACATTAACAGACAAATATCAGATTTTAGCATCATGCCAATTTACAGTGCAGATATCTATCTATGCTTTTGTGTCTCAGTTAAATATTTCAGTAAAACTTTGTAAAACACACATACACATGTTTTTTTTCCATTTCTCAAGGGAAAAATGGAGATCTAAAGCAACTTACTTTTTAATTAAAAAACAGTTACCCCGTAAACCTATTAAGGCATTTTGCTAACACTTGGAAAAACTACTGATAATACATGGTCAGTTATTTTTTTAAATTGTTATAGAGACATTTTGGCAGGCTCTTTTTTTATAGTATTGTTTTAATCTAGTCACAATCTGAAATAAGTAGAAGCTAAACCTGCAGGCTTTGCTGTCCGATTATAATGAGTCATGGAGTAATTATAAATTATTTCAGATTACATTTTAAATGTCTGGTATTTTGATACTCTGGCCTCTGTTTCTGTTAGTGGGAGCTAATGTTTATGTCAGCTATGCTACTTTAGCTCTTCACAGCTAAGTGTGGATTTTTAGTATCACACTCAGCACAGTTTGAGTCTTTAATCCATAAAAAATTATCTCTGGGTGGTTCTTACAGTATCTGTTTTGCCCAAAAGGGTCCAATCAAATTCCTAAGTCATGTTGCTGACTGATATTTATATAGTTTGTGAGATGTTATGATTTGACTTTTTCTTTATTCACTAAGTGAATATAATTAAGTGAAATAAATTGCCTTTCGATTCTAGTTTATTGTCTTTCTGTGTGTAATAATAACATTTTATCTCTACACAGGACGAAACGGCTGACTGATGGATTGGGTCTGGTGTTATTTCACTTTCTGGAGGATCAGGATCTTTCAGATCTCATCTACCTTCTGATCCGATGGAGCTGCTGCAGGAACACACTCATCCTCTAACAGGATCCTGTTAGAGGATCCTGTTAGATCCTCATCGATGTTTGGTGTCCTGCAACATTTTGATACGTCCTGGTCCAACACACCTGGATTAAATGGCTGCTTAGCACGGTCAAGTTCTCCCTATCAATAATTTTAGGATAAGGAAGTGCTGAGATATACCGTTTTCCACCTAACTAACGTATTTGCCACTTCGGCACAAGCACAGTGAGAAACATTCAGAGGATAAAAATGCTAGACTCAGAGCAAAACTCAGATGACCCAGCTTTTACTAGCATGTAAACGCACCATGTACACACAAATCTGGGAGCTCCTCAAAGCGTGAAATGAGTCTCAAAAATACTTGTGCACTCGTAACCGGATCTGTGTGTAAATGCAATTTTGTGTGTGTGTACCAGGTGACTTGTGCATACTTTTTCAACATTTATAGGGGTAGGAGAAGATTTATTTTATTTTCAAGGTTTACAAATCCGGTATTACACACACACACAGATATTTTTACACACACACTTATCCTTTTACACACGCACAAATGTTTTTACACATGCATATATATTTTGAGACTATTTTCACTCCATAATGCCAGGGCAACAAGTCTATATTTGTTGACTGATGGATCTTTCTTAGCTACTGGAATAAAGTGTGACATCTCTTGCACAGCACTTGAACTGGTTAAAGAGATGCTGCAGAGTTTTACCCCGCCGTTCCACAAAAGCCTTTAGTGGCCTATTCCAGGCTGCTCAATGGACTTACCACCTTCTCTGGTTAAAATCTCTTAGGCCTTTTTTTTACCTGCACCTGAGAGACAGAAGGACGGGGAGGGAAGGCAGGTTGTGTACCAAAACGTCCTGATGTGGTTGGAGACAATGACTGAGGTGGAAGCAGAAACTGCTTAAGGTGTGACAGGAAAGCTGAGGGTCAACGACTGAGCAACAGGAGCATCCTTGCCTGAAGTGTAAGATGAAAGAGTTGAGGTGTGGCAGGAAAGCTGTAGGTCAAAGGAGGATGGAGAGTCGGTTTGATTAGGGGCAACGGAGGAGTTCGTACGTGAACTGAGCCTGTTAAAGAATGTGTTTAGTTAAGTCTATCCAGACTTCTATCCATTTGATCTTCATTCTGCTTGAAGTCTGTGATCTTCCTTGTCGCTGACCATACATCTGGAGCATTCATTGCTCTGCTTGGGCCTGCTCTCTAGCTTTTCCCTCCACACCAACTTTTTGTTTCTTATCTTGACCATAAGATGCTTCATAATAATTCCTGTCTCCTTCCAAAAGTACATTTATTACTTTTTTTCTGACTCTCGGTTAATGATATAGGAAGTTTTAATTTCATCTGATCTGAGCTGAAAGTGTGAGGTGTTTGTTTCCTGCAAATCTCTGCTGAGATAAATTAGATATTAGCATTATTTCAACCCTTCTGTGTTCTTATAAACACGGTCTTGACTTGGATCATTGGGTATTGGGTTCAAAATATTAAGAAATGAACAGCTTCAAATCACAACATAAAGGACTAAAGAAGCAAAACTTTCTTTTCTCTTCCATTATTTGTCGTATCTCTTTTCATTTTTGTTCTACATTTGTACGCGCATCTATTTTTTCAATCTCGTTCACCTTTTGTTTTAAAGGGCTGTATGGTTTCCTGGCACTCCATTGGCCAGCTGGTGACACACCACCTCTGAGTACACAGTCGCCCAGGATCAAACATAGCTAAAAACACAAAGAGAGACTGACCCTTCCTGGCACATGACAGAAAAGGCGCCATGTTACCTCTCTGTCTGTTGACATTTGCTGACCGACAGTCCGTCCAGGCCGCTGTCTGCAGCGCTGCAGCACACATACGAGGAAACCATGAGCGTTTCCAATGTAATCACTTGGAATCACTTAAGCTTTGAGTTTTATTGCGTGAATAAAATCGATGAAACATAAATCATCCACAGACCCATTTGTAGGTTATCAAAAGGCATTTCTGTTTCATCACACTACCTACCTTATCATCAGTACAAGGTCAATTAAGCTAGTCGTCCCAGATTCCCTCCAGCCTGCATGACTTTAACAGTTCACTGACCTTACACACACACACACAAAGGCTCACACACCCCTCACCTCATGCTCGTTCAAGCTTTTCATGACAATGGTCGCCTGTCGCAGCATGTTTCCTGATCTGCTGCTCAGAGAAAGGGAAACTTTCCGGGGATTCTTCTACTTCTTCACCGACCTTGTCAATTAAACAGAATAATGGATGCATGTGCACGCATCTGTGCACAATGTACAGCCAGTCTGTCCCGCAGGAAAAATGAAACCATTTGATTCGATTTCACTAATTGGCAGAACGCCGTCACCAGTGTACGTTCTTTGTAGACAAACAATAACCTTTCTCCACTCCCAGCGCTGCACGATGGGTTGAATATCTGACACGACCGAAGCGGCCTTTCCTTTTACGTAAAGCACTTCACCACTCCCCTATTCACAGGAAAGTAAGTGTAATTTAGGAGAAAAACTCTTCCAGTATCTATAAATCTTTTTTGTCCAGTAATTTCATATTATAAGCAAACAATGATTAACTGATTTCCATGAAATGGATCAAGCAGAATCAACCCTCACTGATTTGTAGTAATTTTCCAAAACTGACTCAGCGTCTGCCATAAGGGAATCTGGTTATGTGACTGATAAATACCAACAAGGGGACACTCACAGTTATTTTGCTCCGATATGTTGTCAGATTTCATTAAAAAATGATTGAGCCAAATGGATTTTGAAATCACAGTCAACGAAGATAGGGTGTAAAATCCAGTCTCTATAAAAAGAAAAAAATACAGTTCATAAAATTTTCATATTTCATCAGAATATTGAAGAACAAAAACAAATGAATTGGTCCAATGTTATTAAATCTCAAAGGTGCAAAAACTGCCATATTGGCAAGCCTAGATTCTTTTGATATTATGTTATATAAAATATGTAGCTTCTTTGTCAACATTGATCAACATTTATACTCTCTAAAGTAAGTGAAGTTTTATTAATTTCATGCTTACATTTGATTGTTTCCTGTTGCTTTTCTTTGTTTTAGACACCATTTTACATTTTATCACATGTTGTGGCATTCAAACTAAAAATGAACAAAGAATTTTCTGTCTTCATATGTATCAGACCAACTGTTGTCGTGACTGAAATGTTGTGACTTTTTTTTTAAACTATTTATTCATACGTTTTGTTTCAGTTTCCTTAGGTTAACTTAACAAATCTTCTCTATCTCCATACTGGATCAAACTTATAAAACACACATTTACTGAGATACAATCTGAATGTTCTTTGGACTTATTAATGACTTTGTGACACAGCATTGATTAGATTCATAAATAATTTATTTTAGAAAATGTCATACGTTTATTATTTTGTCATTACTGTCCAACAAACTGAAGCCTCAAGTATTGTTGCATAACACCAACCTTTCTATCTCTTCCCATCATCCTTCTCTGCCCTACAGCTAATTGGATGATTTGGCATAAAGCATTGAAGTGTGTGTGTGTGTGTGTGTTAGGGTAAGTGTGTGCATATTGCATAATCTCTTATTTGAGGAGTGCTTGAAAAGGAAGTCAAGCACTCTTCCTACAGGGTGCTGTCAGTCATGCCACTGAATCTAGGAGCGGGACTAAAAACAGAGAAACAGAAAGACATGATCTAAAAGAAAAGTAAAAATGAAAGAGCGACGTGCGGATGCACAACAGGGAATCACAACACCTGTAGGCCAGCCTCGGATCGGCCCACTGGGACATGGCTGTCAGGACACAACCAGAGCGGCTGTGGAGACGGGGAGAGGGAAGGGTGAGGTACGAGGGAGGAAAGGAAGAGGCAGAACTGAGAATCGAGGCGTCTGAAGACCTCTGAGAATTAAGATTTAGCGAAAAAGAATAAGATGTGCAAAGGGAGCTGAAATATCTTTCAATGCAGTGAGTCAGCACCTTTTTCCCCCAGCAGGTCACCAACAAAATCAGATGTTGAACACCATCCCTACTGAGCTCACATCCTGATAAAAAAAAGTGGTGGCATTAAAGTTGTGCATGAATGCATTAAAAGTTTTTTTTTATTTTTTATGAAGGAATTTTCAAACTATACAAAAGTATCTCAAGATGAAGGGAGACAAGTACTGAGAAACTAAAGTTTATCTTAAGTTTTTAGAGTTTAGAAGACAGTTGTACTGCAATTTTTATGCTCATACTTGAGGAACTTGAATAAAGTCACAAGTGAATATGTTCACATTCTAATAATGTGAGCGACCAAAAACATGGCATCTGTGACCTTATAAAACTGGTGCTCTGTGCAGTTGTTGTCCACAACCTGCAGCTCATCAAATTCTGACACAGCATTAAACATGTTTTTCCCACAGCCATTTCAATAAATTGATCTTTTTCCCAACTAACTCACCCGACACACACCCCCACACTCCCCTCTCACTCCTCTGATTTCATTGGCTGAGCTGCAACAAACAGGTCCTTTCTCATGTTTTAAGTTATTGCTTAACAAATCAAGTGATATTTGTCTATGTCAGCTGAGGTTAACATATCAAAATGTCTGGAATTTATTTGATCTTAACCTGGTCTTTAAGTCACGAATGTCCTCTCTCTCTCTCTCTCAATTTTGTATCTAACTTGGAAACATGTTGCAATGCATATTGTTTGAAAGTGATGATTAATCTACCAAGATTGATGATGATCCTCTCCTATTTTCACATTATTATGTTTATAGAGTGCCTTACAAAAGTGTTCACACATTAAAAACGCACACTTTTATTGTGATTTATTGGGAGTTTATGTGACAGAGCACAGCATAGTTGTAAAATGGAAGAAAAAAATCAAATCTTGAGATTCAAGTATTCGTTTGAATCATAATACCTACAAGAAACTGTAAATTGAGAAGGCGTCAGAGTACAAAAACTCACGTCTCCTTTCTCATGCTTGGATTATTAACTTCTTTTAACCAACCTCAGTTGCCTCAACTGTAAAAAAACAAAACAAAAACAAAAGAAACTGTAAAAGCCAGTGCTGACGTCACTATTGACTTTGATGACGACTGTGTATGTTAGGCACTGTGTAAAGTTGAAGGGGGGTATTTGGTGACAAATACAAAGGTGGAGAAAAAAAACGTCGAATAAGAGAACGAGGAGGAAGAAAAAGGGGAGGAGGCCTGTGTTTTGGTTTTGACGAGCACAACAAAAGTGTGTAAAGGGTCCGGGCCAGGACGGAGCCAGAGTATAAACATGCAGGAGGAACTAATATGCGTACGCCCCTTAATGAGCATGAATGAACACCAGATTACTATAATTCACGGACAATGGGTCATACAGTGTGCTACGTGAGCTGCTTTGATTGCCCTTTCTATGTTGTACTTTTTTTTTCTTATTTCCCTTTATTAACATAGAAAATAGAAAATTTGTTGTCATATTTTGCTTTTTCTGACCTTTTCAGTTCTTTTATACCCAAGTGCACGATTTAATCATTTTGAGTATTTCACGTCTTTTATTCATAGTGTCTATATTATCTACTTTAGGTGCAACCACAAGATTACTGTACTGCAGAAAACGCTTTCCTATTTTATTGATTATGGACCATTAACCAACAAGATCTTCTGTGTAAACACCACCAAGGAAGTCATTGTAAAAAAAAAAACAAAAAAAAACATGTAATCCAACAGTGATGGCAATGTCAAGGTTCGTAAAATAACATTTGCATGAAATTGGATTTGCTTCGAGGTTCCTGTTTACGCCTTGAGGTGACATGCTGAATCCCTCCTAAAAAAAAAAAAAGTTCAAACTATCTCGTTAAAAAATATTTAAGTCATATTATTTTCTCAGCCGCATAATTAAACCCAAGTAACTATGCAGACAGGTGATACATGCTAACTTTGGTTCTGTAGAAGAATTTACCTGCTGTTACTTTTCCTCAAATCATTTTAAAATCTAGCTATGCAATACATTACGATCAAAACGTACCAATGGAAAACAGGGATGTCCTACTTGGATTTAGCACTAGGGATGTTCATGCCATCCACTGTGTGATCGAGTTTCTAAAATCACCCTCGCCGAT
Source organism: Poecilia latipinna (assembly GCF_001443285.1). Classification (NCBI taxonomy): domain Eukaryota; kingdom Metazoa; phylum Chordata; class Actinopteri; order Cyprinodontiformes; family Poeciliidae; genus Poecilia; species Poecilia latipinna. The sequence continues at coordinate 240,254 of NW_015112777.1, read as the reverse complement.
AAAGAGGGACAAGTTACTTGTAGGTTTAGAGTGTCCATTCCAAACTGCTCCACTTGTAAAAGGAAACTCAGAAATGCTGACCCTGGGGATAGCTGTGGGAGCCGGCCAGTCAGCCAACGGAGGGATCACGCAGAGTGGAAGACATAAGTTACCCATTGATATTCCTATGCAATGTTCATTTTTCTTTTAATTCTACACAAGCTGTATGAACAGTTTTGTCCTGCGCCTTGCTTTTTTTTTTTTGTACTAAAAAAGAAAAAAAAAAAAAAAAAACCTGAGCCAGCATCAGAATTGACTAAAATCAGAAAGCACTGATGCAGGAAACATTAAAAGGAAACGCTGAGAAGAATAAAGAGCCATCGCCTCCTCACAGACCATCAGACGCTTTATGCTTCCTGTAGCTTTTAAAAGAGCCGCACTGACCGTAAGGTTATAAAGAGGGTTTGTGCGTTCAGCAACACACAAAGGTTACTGACAAAATAAGCAACCTAAGAATTTGTGCATCATTTCTTTTTAAAATCTTTTTTTTTGGCTTTTTCAAACCTCCTGCACTTTCAGGTATGGCATTGTATGGCGTGTGTTTGGCTTTGACCTGCAGGACACCAGCTCAGACTGCTGTCTCCATGGCGAGGGGCTGTTTCCTGTCATCAAAAGGCCATATTTCCTGTGCTATGGACACAGTTACAGTATAGTACATTCAACACTTTTCTGCATGACACGTAAATCCTCTCACACTCCATAAATGACCTGCTGATGTGGGGTATTTTTTTTTTTTTTTTGCAACTGAAGTGCTAAAATGAAGATTAGACTTTAAAAAGTAATAATAAAGAAATAAATAAAAACAGTAAACGTGCAGGTTCATCCCTTAGTGTTGCAGCATGTCATACACACATCAGGGAGGAAGCCGTCTTAGCTCTAAAGAGGTTGCATGACTCACTTTCTGATCCTGATTAGACAAAAAGGGTGGAGCCGAGCTGAAAACTGGAGGCTGAGTGAAGTTTCCAGCAAAACTATGTGAGGAGGAAGCTTCTCAAAATAGCAAAGGCAGGCTTGTACTATTGTCTGAACTGTTCCAGTGTCTTTTCTTTTCCTCTTGTACACTTCATCCCTCCCTGTTCACCCCACCCCTGCATTATACTGAGTGGACAGCAGACACGCAGGCACCAGGGGGGAAGCAATTTCTCTGCACGCTACTCTTTTTGGATAACTATTGTAATGTATTGGCTCGGAGCTGGAGGAGGGCTCTAAATGAGGTGATCTTGCAGATCAGTTTGCCAAACGTAGAAACCAATATCACTGATTCCACTGGGTTGTATTTCCCAGTGAGTTAATTTTAAACTTGGACTCCAAATGTGCTATTATCAACATTTACAGCACAATTATGCTCTTTATAAGGTGAATATTTGTTAGAAAATATGTAAGGAGTCCGACCTTACATATGTGAAAGCGAATGAAGCTTTCACATCATTCGCTTGGATGTGAAAGCTTCACATTCTCTAGATTTTAATCACCAAAAGAAGCATCAAAGAACATCTCATGAACTTTTCACCTTAGTCTGCAATAAAGCTGTAACTGATTGAAAATGGTCATTTCAAACACAGAAATGCAAAGCAATTCTAGATACCTGAAACAGATTTATTACAAAATATATAACCTGTGATCAGAAATCTTTGCCTAAGAGAAATGTTTTGTCTTCCTATCGTTGTCTAATTTGTATTGGCTAGTTTAAAGTCACAAGGCGTCTCACAGTATGCAAGGACCATTTCTAAAAAAATTCAGATTTAAGACTGGAAGTTGTAAAACTTCAGTCCTTCCACATCATCAACAACATACAATGCTATTTTGGTGTCATGAAATGATATTTAAGCATACCCACACCCATACTCCACTCTCAGCTCAGTGGACCCCGTTGGAGCAAGCTGCTGTGCTTTGGAATGACGCCCTTTTAGTGATGAGAAAAGGATCATTTGTTGGCCAGAGCCACCTACGTCACAAGTCCATCTTCAGACGATGAGTGGATCCATGCAATTCTTTCACTGGATTCCTTAGTAGCCGCTATAGGGAAGCCAGACTGACATGTCAGAGTCTTACATTACAGGGAAACCCTCACCCTGAACCTGAAACCAGAGCAGCAGCCAAAAGCAGCCCAATGACCCACCTGTATTTATTTAGAAGAGTATCCGAGCAGAATTTGAGGAGTAGAGGAAAATGCATCTGGATTTTCTAATTCAAATAGAATTGAGATTACCCATTCTTTTTTAGTGTGCAAAAGTTTTCTTTGCATATTACACTTATGTAAGACCTACCGAGAATATTTGTTCAAATGCAGATACTCATCATCTGTCCCGTACAAGATAAAAGCACACACTGACTCTTATTGAGCTACTCTAGACTCATGTATGATTGTGTTGGCAGTTCTGCAATATCTGATGAAACTGCTCTTGTGACGACACTTGACATTTCAGTCGGCATGATGTTTCTCCCTGCACCGCAAGGCAGTCATCATCCTTACATAAGAGCTTATATGGATCTAGCAGAGCCACACAGAGCAGTGAAGGTTTGGAGAAGGCCCAAAACTTTTCAATTGTGCAGGGTGTTTGTGTGAGCTTTTCGCCATGTTTTACGTTTCTATAGGAAACTCTATAGTATCAGACAGAAAATGAAGAGCAGTTAGTTTTGCTGCCTACTCAGAGATTAACACGCAGGAGATTCCCGGACTGAAAACAAACCATGATGTATGTCCTTTACGGTGTGGGATTTTTGTGAGACTTAACTTCATGTATTATTAAATGGTCTAAAGAAGCAAACAAACACAGATCTGTTCCTAGAAATGTACAAATAAAGCCTTTTCATTTTAGTTGACTCACTTCATTACCTTTCTCTCCCTTTTAGTTGCTGGTCATTTGGCCCCATTACCGTTTCAGTTTTGGTTTGTTGTATCCGACTCTTTGTGGGACAAAACTTCCATTGGCCATTGTTGACCTCTCTAGGGGATGTTTCATTCTCACTGTAACAACTATTGATTAGAGGTAAGATCTTAATCAGAGATCACTCAGAAAAAACAGAGATTACTCAGAAAAAAATACAAATAAATTAAAATGTATGCGAGATTTAAGAATTTTTCTCATTGTGGATCTCTTTAATTCGCAAAAAGATAAAGATGCCAAGAGGCATACACTCACACACAAAGCCTGAGTTCATTCATTTACTTATGGATACAGAATGCAACAAAACAGCAACATGTTGGTGAAAACAGGGTATGAGTTGCACAGAGCAATGACCTTAGGGCCGCCTATGTATTTCCCCTCCAACCCACATTTAAACATTTGAAACAACAAACATAGAGTAACAGCCAACATTATAGTGTATTACTAATTAAAAATGTACATCCACCAAGATACAGATGATAGGGATTCATTTATTGTTTGCATTAGAATCCTCGAGCTTCTGCCACTCAAAGTGTTATCTCTCACAGTGAGTTCAGATTTAAATACTTAGTTCAAAGTATATTCTTCAACAGTCAGCAACAAAGCAAAGGAGCCTGTAAACAAATCAAATCATACAATTATGCTTACAATAATTTAGCTAAATATTCAAATTGCGTGATGTGTTCTGTTCACATTTCTGATTTCTACACATACAGAACGTGAACATGCTGACGTTTTATTTCACCCAACAGTGAACCCAACAGCCCTGTCACCAGCTGATCTCCTCTCTATGTGGTTATGTAACAATGAAGGTTATGTCTAAGTTTGCTCCAATGACAAATTAATTTCACTCCGACTGCAACCAAGACAGTGATGTAACATCCACGTAAAGTCAAACAAATAGCCCTTGCGCACTCATGAGCGCATAAACAAAAGTCATACAATAGTTTGCATGGGAATTTGACAATAATAATACTGAAAAGATTGAAAGAATTAGACAAGTGGATTAAATATTAGTCATTTGACGTTCTTTGTCAATAGGAGGCAGTGTTTCTTCCTCATTATGTAACTCTTGTGCATGAAGCAACTTACTGTAAACAGAAGTTTTTATTCAAACCAAAGGTAATAAAAAAAAACTACATTTAATATAAAGAAGAATAAAACACTGTTAGGCTTAAAAGTCTTTATCGCCTTTTAAGATTACCACAACACTGAAATGTTATAAATCATAAGGGTTAAAGCAGACAGGTTTTTTTTTTTTTTTGAGTTTTTGCAAGTCTAATAAAATTCATGTACTTACATGTAAAATTAAATCATTCAACATTAAGTTATTTTCAGAAGATATCTATTACACACTTTCACCTCACTGCATAACTGACAGAATAGCACGACGACCAAATCTCTGTTTCTCCAGAATCTGTAAGAGATCAGTGCGAAGAATGAATAAGTAGATAAAATACAAAATGGTTAAAAAAAATAATTAAATAACTGCATAGGAGGAGTTTGGTATTTTAACACCTTGAGGCAGAAAGCTGTTTACAAGTCTAGTAGTTCTGCTTTTGATGTTTCAGTACTGTTTGCCTGATGACTGCAGTTCAAAGAGTTCATGAGGAAATTCTCAGGAGTTTCTGAAAAGGATCAATTCCCTCTTACTGCAGCTGTTCTGAAATAGATCAGAGTATGGAGGCTGGAAGCAAACTTTCAGCTCCCTTTGACATCTTCTGCAGAACCCTACAGACGACACTCAACCATGTTGCACGTACACAAGGATGATTGACAGCGCTAAGGCCTGCATTTCTTCAACAGCAATAGTAGCTCAGGGAGTAGGTGAAAGAGCTTTATTGTTTTCACAATTTACCTGTCTTGTAACATACTGTCACAGCTTTTTGACAGTTTAAAAAAGTATAAAAAAGTGTACATGTTTTTGTAAGTTACATTCTGTAGCCCTAAGCCTGTTGTTTCATCTTGTTTGAACACCAACTTGAAATTATGCTGCATTCAGTGTACACAAGTATAGGAAAATCAATGTTTTTGTCCCTGCAATTTACCCATCCACGGTTCTATATTTCACTTCTGTTTTTGTGACTTTTGCGGGTAGAAAGTTTTGAATAGCCAAGCTCATTGTCTCAGTTCACACAGCACATCCACTGACTTATGAATGGGCACATATTTGTTGGATTTACAGGATGGTAATTAGCCAGAGAAACACATTTTTCTGTTAGCTTCAAGCAACATGCATCTCCAGGGAGGAAGTGTAGACTGTTGAGGAGAGGAAGATGATTTATGAGAGAGAAGATGCACAAATCAGACGAACTCGAGAAAAAAAAGGGGGGGGGGAGGGATTGCTTCATAATCAGAAAGGCTAATTAGAAGAACGACAACCTGCTAAAAAAAAAAAGTTTTCCTTTTCCCTGACTGTAAATAAAGACATTCTGAGGGCAAATCAGGATAACAGTGGGAAAGGTAGAGCCGGGAATAGAGTAAAAGAGATAATTGATTAAATGTGTGGAATTTTAAACTTGTGAAAAAGAGAGAAGAGGGAGCGTAGATGAAAACCACCAGCAGCAAAACTGTGACATCCCATTTCCTGTCTGCCTTCCCAGTGTCTCTGACCAGCCTCTTTGAGACAGACTTCTCTGTTCTGTATGCAAGGCATGTCCCCATCCCCTCATCTGGCCCTGTGTGTTCATGTGCATGCACAGGCACAGGCACATCAAAATTAGTCAGTCACCAAGTAGTTTCACCGCACTTACCGTCCTCAGACCTGTCCCCTATGCTCATTGGCTCAGGAGATGTTCTGCCTCAGCCAATAGCACAGCGGCAAGATTTTATGGTCGTGGCGGTTTCAATGTCAGTGTGTGCATGTGAAAATACTCAGCATGAGGGAGAGGAGGAGAGGGGAAAAGAAAGCAGGACAGATGGTCAGAACGGCGCATTAATCAACACAAATATGTACGCGACAATTTTTGTGTCACATTCAGAAATGAAGAACAGGCAGTGTAATGAAACGTAAGAGGAAACCAAGAGGAAACCAAGTTCTTTAACTGAAAAATACAATTAACAAAGTCGGTACATGTCCGTTTTTCCCCTCTTGCACCAGTTTATAGGAGGAATCAACTAGGTTGTACTGGATTTTATTTAGGGGTGTCAACAAACTAAACCTACCAATAAGCTTTACAGTCATGCATTACTTTCTTTCAATCTGGTACATAAAATTCTAACATTTGTATTGTAATGTAAGAAACTGAAAAAAAAGTGAACGTGTATGGATACTTTTTCAGTGTTATTTCAGTGTTAACTGTAAAATCAGAAGTAAAATGTTTGCAATACCTTTTGATTACCTTGAGTAGGACAAAGGAAACACAAAGTTTAATACCGATCCAAGTTTTTTGCTACACGTAGCTGGAACAAACAAAGGTCTGACTGCTAAACTGTTTGCTTTGGTTGCGAACTGAGGAGACATTTGAACGCGTTTTTGCCATATCAGCAAAAACAGGTTTATTCTCTAATGGCAGAAGCAGCCAATCATTCGTGGGTAACATGCCATCAAGTTCGCAAGAGCTTTACACAACTTACTAATTTGGCTTAGATTTATAGACTTTACAGGTAATGGATGCTTTCTCCCACGTTAGGTCCATACGGATGGACGGCTTATTAGGTTGTGTATGCTAAATAGACAATAAATCATTTAGCCAATGGAAAAACATATCCTTTACATGCAGTGTGAGAAACATTTGTGCAAAATGAAGAAGCTATTTTTCTGACTTAAACATAACAAAAAAAAAAAGTTACATCACAAGCATGCTGTTTGCTGTTTTAAAAGAGGTGAGCACACTGCCCACTCATCCGTTACAGTTGCAGGTAAAGCAAATGTCAGGTCTGATGTTCAGCAGCTCATCATGAGTCACGTTGCTCTGCTTCGCGATGCTTATTTTTAAAGTGTTTATCATTTACACTTAAAATGATTCCAAAACAGATGATATCATCAGTGATTAATCAAAAACTGTGCATGTTTTAATAAAAAATAAAATAAAAATCCTGACATGGTTCCTTTTGGGACCAAATACCGCAGAGTAATTTGTTTCGAGGTGGCACACATTTCCGTGTCGCCTTCTCATTTTTGGGGGAATTTATTTTCGTATTTTCTCTTTCGTTGGGAGAATTCAGTTCTCTCCTGCAGCTCAGAGTTCCCTCAAACATGGCTGGAAGATTTCCATTTCAAAGCACCTCTGTAGTGTCTGAAGTCTGAGTCTGGGCCTATTCGCACGTGTTTGAGTCCCCGTGACGGGATGTTGGAGTTTGTTGTAAGCGTTGGTCGGCTCAACACTTCGATAAAGACAACTTTAAAAAGAAATGACGCTCAAGTGTTCAGTGATGTTGCTGTTTCCCTCTTAATCAATCATAAAAATGTAGACCTGCATTTACAACTCAAGAGGCATAAAATTGAGTTGGCTGACTTTTTTTAAAAAAAAAGTAAGAGATGAGAAGCAAATAAAATCAAAACCAATGTAATCCAATTGTACTGACATTTCTTGATCTTGCAACAACAGCTTATAACGTTAAAACCTTGAAGAGATGTAAGTAGACAAATGATTTATTGTGATGTAATAAACAAAAGCAGATTATTTGAGATAATGATGTTGTTCTATGTTATGTAGTTCTGAAGTCTTAAAGAGTTAGTCACATTTTGTAAGTGATTTTCTGCTAAGTTTTGTAACTGTTCCCTAACCCTTAGAAGAAAATTGTAGCATCACCATAAGTTTTTATTTTTGGAAATTAGCTAAATCTTCAAACTTGTGGTCTCGTAGCTGCTAGTCAAACATGAACCAGTTGCTTTAGTCCAGTTTAAAATAACTCACAATGAAAATATTATTATAAGTGTGAAACAACTATAAATGCTGCTATATTTTAGCAAATGCCAACAATCTGCAAGATATATATTTTTTTACATTTGATGTTAATTTACTTGGTGTAACAATCTGTTTTTGACTGACATTATCTTGGTTGAGCCAGTCTGGAGAAAAAAAAGTTATTTTTAGCAGCCTCCTCCCCATTCTGGAACACTTCTACATGATCACAGAACAGTAATGAACACAGACTTCACCAGCGTGATAAAAAGCAGTTTATATCATAAATTATTCCATAAAACACACTGTTCTAGGGGGAGAAAAAAAAACAAAAAAACATTCTTGGCCAAGTATTATGTGGGATTTCCAGCAATCGATTTTCATCACCAGCAAGGACAAGCTGTTTACTTGAGTCACTGAGTTAATTGATGTCACACAGATAGCTGGAAGTTCAGGGGGTGTGGGGGGATAACTTAACAGGCAAGTACAAACATTTATTGGAAAAAATGCATGTACCAAATATATGTTGTGTGTAAACTCTTGTAATGAACAACTTGAGATCTGGACGAGGATGAGGGCTGTTAGATCAAATGCATCATACTTTACAGAATAAACAATCAAATGTCCACGCAAGGTGGTCATGCTTTGAAGCGAAGGAGGTGCGGACACTTTTTCCAGCTCATCCTCCATGACACACTTGCTAAAACAGGGTGAATGTGTTTTTTTGTTCTATCCTCTTGTCACCATGTTATGATTTGTCACAGTGAGAAATGCTTTTATTTATTTCGATTGGAGCACAATCACCATATCCAAGATATTGATTTGATGATTCAAACGTTAATTCAGAACATCATTGATTTTTCTTTCTTCCACGATAACATGAAACACTAAAACAAAAAAGTGTATACTAATCAAAAAGAAGAAGCCATTTCAGATGGCAGAAATCTAAAAGACAACAACTGAAAACTGGAAATTGTTAGTCAGAATTTTTAGGGACAATTTAATTTATATAACACGAATTAGAAAGTGCTGACAACGCTCACAGTATAAAAGACGAATGTGATCTGGAGGAGTATCGGCAATATGGGAGTATATGTAGGGGAAAGGGAGAGAGTACGTTAAAAGAACTCTCAACTCCTCTGGAGATAACAAATCCATGTAAAACGGAGTGAAAAACAAGCCTGAAAGAGAAACAGATGAAAGAGAATTGGAAAGTAGCAGAAGAAGGTTATTCTCACAGGAATGGCATCTCGTTACGCTCTCCCCATGCCTGGAATTGTACAACAGTTTTGAACTTATATGTAGTATATTTATAATTGTTTATTTAATGCATTGGCATAGAAGAGGCTGTGTATAGTATGTAACTAACCAGTGGGGGGAAGAAGCTTCAGAGTGACTAGAATAGTCTACTGCTCATTTGAGAAAAATATTCCCATTTATCTAAACAGTTTCTGCCAAAACTGAATATAAGTGAAGAAAAGACACAAACTTACCCATGCTTTAATTATAGGTTTGGTAGAGAATATATTTACATTTATACTACCAAATTACATCCGTGAACAGATGCTTAATGTTATTTAATTTTAAGAAGTACTCACTGAATGCAGAGACAGCTAGTTAGTAATAATTGACAGCTTGTTAATGGACTTTATCAATACACCCTGCTACATCTGGGCTTTTGAGAAAATTTGTAATCTTGATGTGATCCAAAATGAAAATGAGTTTCACATAAAATCCCGGCAATGAAAAAAAGATGAACACATCTAGTGTAAATGTGATAAAATGTAAAAGAAAAAAAACAAAACGTAAGAGTTCTGAGCACTTTTGCAACACTCTGTGTGCTGAATATCACTCTTGCCTTTGCACATGTATTGCATTATTGCATGAGCAAATCCAAGGAGGACGCTCACATGATGAGCGTCCTCATCATGTGCTGTATCATTCTGTGGGACTTATAAAGTTCATGCATTTCATCAAACCCATTTTGAAAGCTCACGGGCGATTTTCAATTCTTTCTTTCATCTTGGAAAAAAAATGGACGTTTTCTACTCGCTGCTTTTGTATTTGTGCAACGAGAAACAAGAGCAATGTCCTGCTCTATTCAATCCTTTCATTAGCTGCCATTTGTTTCCTTCTCTATCCTTTCCCCCACCCCTCTTTTTTGTCCTCTGCTCAGACTTTGTTTGACCTAAAGCTGCCTCTTCCTGATTCTTTGTGTTGTGACCTTGTTTGGTTGAAATACTGATGTTCTCTAAGAAGAAGGCTTGTGCTGAACTGAATCACTAATATAACCTTATAAATGAACTAAAGTAAGGACTGCATGTAATCCATTATGCCAGGAAGCTTTCACTTTTATGTTGGCGTCAGAGTCAGAAAATAAATGCGCTGAAAGGATGTTAGAGGAATTAAAATAGTATGTCTACCAAAAAAAAAAAAACTTTATGTATCCAGTAGCTGTGGAGCTAGGTTAGCCTAACTTTTACTGACAACTCACTTTATGTGTTATGTTTATGAGTTTGTGTGTGTTGTGTACAAGAAAAAGCAGGCTACATTCCTGGGGGGAAAGACCAAGACTCATATCAAATGCTCTTTATGAAAGAAAACTGTCACCCCCTGTCAGATCTCTTTTTCTCCCTTCATCGCTCTCTCTCTCCTCTTTATATTCGTCTTGCTCCGTTCGCTCACATCTACTCGCTCCCCCCTCCAGTTCGCCCTCTCTGTTTTTCATCTGGCTCTCTGTGTCTTTTTCTTAGAATCCATCAGGATTACGCTTTGAACCCGCTTCTCCACTCGCTCAGTCCATGTCGAGGGCATTCATGATGAAACTGAAATTTTTGCCTTACATCTGCCAGCCTGCATTTCGCCTTACTCATGTGTTCTACTTCGCACTGAGAGATTAATTCATTCTTCCCTTGGAATCTGCTGCAAGGTTTGATAGGAAGATAAATCAATAAATTGCGTTATTTGCGTAAAATGAACAATTTCCAGCTTTCGTTTTACTCGTGACTTTGAACGTGACAAAGTCCTGTGTCTTTACATCAGCCTTCCTCATCTTTGCTCCCTCTGTCCTTGACCCTGCTTCGTGAACCACGGGGGTTTGTGGCTGGTCACTGATGTGGCGCCAGACAGGAAGCAGCTGACCGCATGCGCAGGAAGTTGGACAATAAAGGACACTCTGAATCTTGGGCATGAAGTGCGGGACTCTAGGTATCCACCGTGTGTCTGTGTGTTTGTATGTTTATGTGAGGTGTACACCATTGTTTTCAGTGGTGCCATGTTGCAATGGGCAGGACGGCTGCTTGGTGCGCCTATTGCATATTTATTAGTCCCATTAAATACATGTGTTTGAATGTTTCAGATCAACATTGTTAAATGCAATCAAGTTACAGCTGTATTATATCATATTAATTGTCATTAATTAATCAGTCCTGAAACAAAGTCTAAGAAGTTTATTAATTCCTATTCTTTTCCAGTATTCAAGATTTATTTAAAAACCGTAAATGGCCCCTTGAGCTAAAGATGTAAAAACTTAAAATCAAATGTATTACCAGCCATCTAAAATTGTATCACTACCAATAAATAAAACAATAAAATCACTTTGAACAACAGAAACGCTAATTAAAACCTACACGCTACGTATTCTAAGAGGATTTATTAATAATGTATGAGCTCAGAAAATTATGACTCTGGCTCCCTTTCATGCAGTTGTTTTAAAAATAATGAAAACTTGTTCATTAAACTGTGATGAACAAGGATGGTTGACAACATACTAATAAGGCATTGCATTTTGAGTCAAGAATATATATATATATATATATATATATATATATATATACATATATATACATATATATACATATATATATGTATATATATGTATATATATATATATATATATACATATATATATATATATATATATATATAAAAACATGTCAGAGGTGTGAATCTGATAGTTGTTACTATTCTCTGAATCACTGAATCGCACTTGAATAGGGAGTAATATGAACATAAAAGCGTCAATCTTATGGAAGGAAATGATTGGCATGCCACAAGCCACCTCAGGAACAAAGGACAGAAACAAAGCAGGTCTGTAAATAGTGCCGCTGTATGTCTGTGTGCTCCCAGTGGCTCCTGCTCGCTTCCTTATCGCAGGACCATCGACTCCATCGCTCCTGTGAAGTCCACGCTTCCCATTGTTCTTGGAAAGAGTGGAATTTTGCCGCTGGTACAATGGGACAGCTGGAGCAAGGACAAAGAGCGAGGAAAAGTTCTGACATGGACACATATGGAAGGAGAAACGACAATAGGAGAATATCTGAACCCGGTATATTTTCTGTTTTGATCTACACTGCGTTAGCAGTGGATCATAGAAGCTCGCTGCAGAGCCAGTCCGATAAAGACAGGCTTCTTCTGTGTCATCTTGCTTGGTCAAACCAAAAAAACTCAATTCAGAGATAAATGGTCGTATGGTGATACTTGACATCATTAATTAGGCTTTCAAATGATGTATCATGTGACACATCATCCATAAAACTGATTTCTCGTCATTACACTCATTAGCAGAATGGCTTCTTGACAAGAGAAGGAAGAACGAGAAATTTGCACAGCAATTAAGATGAGAATATGATAAAAGACAGCTGCTGAAATTAGAGAGTTACTAACAGCTGCTATGTAGGTTGTGACAGAAACGCAGATATTCTGGAAATACAGCACCCAGCAGTTTGTATCTGGCTGTGGCCAATGCTTTTATGGTGGAATATGGTTTACAGAGAAAAAAAAAAAGTTTCTCAAATGCTTTCTAAAACTGAAAACCCTTGGATATAATAAAATGCTCTTTGTAAAATAAAATAAATAAATAAATAAAAAGTTCCAGATTCAATGAAGACTAAAGTACAGAGGAATCTGTACAGAGCAGTGTGATGGTTTTGATCTCATAGAGAGCACAAGACTAAAGGAAGGAACATGAAGGTCTGTCGTAAGGACAAGCTGTCTTGAATGCGCAGTTCTTATTTCACCCTACAATTTCAACATTGTTAAATCTGAAAGATATTTACTGGGCCTGCAAAGGAAGTCAACTAAATAAAACCGACCCTAATGTTAGCCTAGCCTTAGCACAAGGTTTTAGGGAGGAATACTTAGGGATAGCAAAATTGAAGTCTGTTATGCACTAAAATCCGTTTTAAAGTGATCATTTTTGAGAGAGGAGATAAAATTGCACATTATCACTCAGAGGAAACTGCTTACGTTTTGCAAGGCTTTTGAAAGGAGCACTCAGTTATGACCCGGGCAAGTATGCCGCATGACGCAAACCAAATGAATTAGTTTTGAGAAAAACAGCTAAAGAAGAATGTCATGACATCTCTGCAGAAATTGTGCACTAGTATCTGCATTCCATGCAGGTCTTTCTTGTATGACAAATAACTTTAAAGTAAGGCACATATGATATGAAATTGCTTCTGAATAATCATTTCAGTTCTAGTTTTTAAAGTCATTTTCATCGGTCAACAGTGTGTACCTATGGCTCTTTTGCTGTTCTTGTGCTTTTCATTTTCATGACAGATTGAACATTAAGATAAAAAGATATGATAAATTGCCCTTTGAGGTTTGTCCTTGGAGACACACGACTCATTTGCTTCTATGCATGTGTGCGTGTGTGTGTATGCATGACTGTACAGGTGATATGTTGCAGAGTCTCCAGGCTTAACTTTGTCAATCTTCCAGGCCACAACTGCATCAGTGAAAAGGTCAGAAGACGTCTGCAAAACAAGCAGACAGACAAAGCTACTGGTGAATATTTCATACAGTTACTGACACACATACAAAAAAAAAAAAAAATCCCAAAGAGGAGCAACAAAAGACTGAAAAGAATTTGTCTGTGTGTTATTTTTCTACAGAGCTAAGAATAAGCAAAGCGTGAGTTACTTTCATATTGAAAGCGTTTGTTCGTCTAATCCTCTATAACTGTGCCAACCTAGATCAGCAAAACCAGTGCACAGCTGGTATGTGAAAAGTTGCTGCTCCGCATTGTTGATCTGCGCACCATGAAATCTAGGGAACTGAATGTTCTGAATGCCACTCAGTCTGGCCAGTCTGAACATTGCAGCTTGAACCACATACCTCAACAGGTATCGACGGCCAGAATCACTCCCTCCCCTCAGGCTTCTTTTAAACTGTGGGTAATGCTGTTTGCCAGTGGCAGTAAGCAGTGGAGGTAAACGGGATTCTTGACATGATATGTGACAGGAATTAAACAGAATATGAAAATTGGTTGCTTATATATTTAAACATTTTCAGCTTATTAATCCTGTAATTTATTCTTTACTGTGAAAAAAAACATCTAACAATAAGCTAAAAAGTAATGACTTAAATGTAATAAAAAGGCCTCTCAGGGTATTAGAATATTTTAATCAAGTAAATTTAAGTAATTTGAATCAAATGTGAAACTTATACATAATATAGATTCCAGTGAAATGCTAATGATGTCATCCATTCATTGTCTAAAAAAATACAAAAGATGCATGATAAAAAATGTTTTATCTGAGAAATGTTATATTGTGGCCAAGCAATGTTGAAGAACATTGGTATTTGACTTGTATGTCCAGCAAACTGTCAATGATACTCTACCAAGAGGGTGTGCCACAGGTTGTATTGCTAAAAAGCCGGCTGTTCACTCATTGACTTTGAACTGAAAGTTGAGTGGAAGGATAAAAGTGTGATAAATGACAGTTTAAAAGCAAAAGTTGTGTCAACCTGAGGCTTGTTCAGAAGAAATCAAAGCCCCAGAGTTTGGAGGAGGAATGGAGATGGACAGAGTCCAAGCTGCTTGAGGTCCAGTGTGACGTTTCCACAATCAGTGATCTTTTGTGCGGCTGTCTAGCGGGACATTTTAGAGCCCTTTATGCTTAGGTCTGCTGGCAAGCTTTATGAAGACGTTCCTTCAATTTTTCAGTAGGTCTTGGCACCTGTCCACATTTGTAAATGAGCCAGTACCTTCTTTAATGAGAATATTGTTATTATGCCATCAAATTTAAGATTGTCAAGAGGAAGATGAAAGACCATGCCAAGCCACAAAGACACATTTATCCATGCAGAGGAAGCTTTGACCTATAGAGCATATATTACACAGTACAGAGATATGTTTTTCAGTAGACTGACATTCCACTGGTGTTATTCTTTATCTTTGTTTGATTATGGGAGAAACTGACATTTGGGTGTCCATTGGTTGTGAGCCATTGACATCATAATGAACAAATTTTAAATCATTCGCACAGCTTATTAGTAGCCATGTAGTGCTTTTTTAATTAAATAAATATAATCACATTTTCACATTAATCTAACATAATGTATTTATATGTACATCTATTGTTTGAATTTGCTCATAAATGGTATATTCTCTCTGTAATTATTAAAAACACTTAATAACACACTGCTGTAGGTAAGCCATAAAATTATACCTTTAGATATAACAGGGAAGCATGACGTGTAGAGAACTGTAAGCAAGATCCACAGAGTAACTCCACAGATTTAATTGGGGTTGTTTTTCAGAGCTGCATTTCCTTCTGGGTTTTAACTCTGCATGTGAGTGCCTGGAAATAAATGAAAGTGAAAAAAGCTAAGACATTGGTATTCTAAAAACTCGAGCCAAGCCTTCACAATCCTTTGTCCTTAAAAATAACATCAAATGAATTCATGTGATGCCAGGAACTTTCAATAGACTACAGATACTGCTGCAGGTGCATTTAAGACAATTTTGCGAAATGCAAAAGCAAAGATGTAGAATAAGTGTCCGATTCTCTGCGTGTGCAGTGATATCACCCCTGCGATTACTTTGCATATCTTACGGCACGCGTCATTTCTTTTTCTTTCGCACACAGGTTACACACACTGAGCACAAACACAGGCGACACATCTAATCACACATCACATCCAGTCACATCAGATGGTGAACGTCAGGTGTGGGAGCATCAGGTGACTCAACCTTCACAACTCCCATGTGACACCTCACACCATATTCCTTCCACGTGATTTTCTTTTTTAAACCCGACTTTTCCCAGTTCCTATCCGCAGCTACCAACTTCTAGAACACTGTCAATCATTTCAGATTAGAAATGTTGTCTCCTAATCTCCTTTTTTTCCCCTCTTCTGCTGCCAACCACATGACTTGGCTTTTAAAATAAAGACATATAAATGAGATTTTCTTTTTACTTCTGTTTCATCAGATGAATCCACCAACACCTAGACAGGCTGTCATAATCTATTGTCTGCAGATTACCTAGCATTAGTTTATGTTCAGCACTGATTTTAACTATACAGTAAGATAATTTTACCAACCAGAATCAAATAACCCTATTTTAGACACGTTTTCGTTAAGGAAACAAACTTTTCTTAAACTAAAGGAACATTTCATCCATCCATCCATCCATCCATAGTATTTACGTAGTATTTGCTACGTGTTATTCTGCAGAAACAAACACCTTTTGTTTTGTGTCTTCATTTTTTGAGTGAAATTAATTTTAACAGGAACCCTTGCTCCCAATAAGCACAGAAGAAAAAGATTAAATTCATGATTGTCATGCCAAATAAAAACCTCACAAACGTAAAAAAAAAACAAAAAAAGGCTGTCACAAGCTGAGCGTTGCTCTGGTTTTAGCCGAGCGAGCTCTGGGATGATTGTCAGCTCGTGAACCAATCTAATTGGCTCTTCAGCTCTTTCCTTCTGTCTCCTTAGCTCAGCACTGCAGCATTGTCAGTCCCATCGGGAGATCGCGGCTGCACTTTCTCCCACACAAAACAACACACTCGCGCACCAACACAGCTTGGGAGTGTGGCCAGTGAATAAAAACAATTCCCCACCACAACCCCTGGCACGTGCGAGTACCTCTCTCTTTCTCCACGAGATTCAGACCGTTCCTGTTTTTGCAAGCAGGTTCTCTCCAAACTCCCACACATCTCATAGACACACACACGCATACGCACACACACGTCTGCACTCGTGGCTGTGTGTATAAAGCTCATTAGACAATGATAGATTCAGAAAGCTCGAGCTTACACCCTGAGAGAACCTTGAGGCAGATTACACCTAATTAAAAGGTATGACAGAGACTGAAAATCATATCCACACACACACTTTAAGCAGATACTGACACACAAAATTGTGCTCATCGCCCTATTTATTATTCAGATGTAGTTGTCAAAGTGAATAAATATTGTTTACTTGCTTGACTCAGGAAATTCTGCACTTACTCGCATACTGATACCCTCACACGTTTTTTTTTCTTCCTATACAACATGCCTCCGTTTCCTGTGTCGTTTCAACGCCTTTTCTTTCTGCAGATCATTCACACCCAACCCAGCACTGTGGGTTTGTGAGGAATATCTCCTGTGCAAACCAAGTTCTTTTTTTTGAAAACATATGCGTTTTTATTTATTTTTTTTTTGTTTTTTTTTTTTTGTTTGTTTTTTTTCCACAGTAAGTCACATCAGATGAAATCAGGTTCTTTCTTTTTTTTTCCTTTGGTGCAAAAGCACAAAAAGTATTACTTCTATTTTCAGTGAGGGGAGAAAAACTGTGTATGTAGACCTTTTTTTGGTGCAGAGTAAAACTATGGTTAATTTATGATATTCCCTTTAAAGTGGAAGACAGTGAGGGGTGGGGAAAAAAAGGAGGAATGTGTTTCAGAGAACAGTACAAACGGTATACGGAGGGGAGGGGGGGTCACATGGTCTGGGTATCACTGCCAAATTATGAGCTCACCACCGCATGTCAGTGGTCAGCCGGTTCGTGCCCAGAAAAGATTCACCCTCTGTGAGACGGTGCTTTTCTAAGCAGATGAGCAGAAGTCAAGGAGGCGTGGGAATCAGCTGTGATTTACGCACCGCAGACACCTCAGAGGCCAAAGACAAACATATGAGAAATGAGGGAAAGAAAGAAGTTCACAAGTTTAATTAGGCTTGCACTTAAAATGTTGTTGTTTTTGTTTTTTTGTTTTAAAAAGAAAACTGTTATCACTGTAGCAGGAGTGCTGCTGAACCGGTACCAGCGGTGTGGCATCCTGTCAACGTTGCTTGCGCAGAATTTTCAAAACGAAGACGAGTAGCGTCAAATGTGCTGGGCGCGAGCCTCTCCTGAGCTAAAACACCAGGCTTTTATCCAGGCTGAGAAGAAAAATGACAGGACTGTTGTGCCTCTAAAAAAAATCAGATAAAAGGGCATTCATCAACCAGTAACACAGTCTGATCGCTTCCATGTCGCCCTGCAGTGATGCAGTAATTAACGCTAAGGCAGACCAATCACAAATTGAGTGTCTTTACCACAAAGAGGATACTTGTTAGTACTCTAAGATCATTTTTCACTGGTTTCATGTTACATTTAAACTTATTGACTATGGTTAGAAATAATCGTTATTTCCAATGATTATTTTTCATTACTTAATTTTCATAATTTTTTTCACTGGAAATAACCAATAATCATCCAAATAACACCAGGAATGTATCACTTTATGTGTAACGAATCAGTTTTGCTTCATCGATTAATTTGAGAAATGAATTAACTTGTGATATTGTTATTTTTATTTCAGACAACTGCTTTGACTCAAAATGCTTTACACGCTCTGTTCTCAGAACTCGTTTAATTACAGAAGGTGCCTATCCTGCAAAATAACTTTTGCAAGATAGGCACCAGCTTCACAAAAACCCCACTTGACAAAGAGAACAATCCTAAACTTCACTTAACACTTTATTTGAAGGGGTGTGCATAAGACTGACATGACTCTGTCATTAACATCTGTCATGAACATAAAGAAGTCTTTATGAATGTTTATGACGGTTGTCATGAAGTGTCATTCGGTAAATAATGACACTTTTAATGCAAAGCTGCTCTAAAAGTTGCATTGAAAGTCCATTAAAAATGCAAACTTTGCATTAAATTGTCATAATTTACAAAATCATGCAAAGCTGGCACTTAATAATTTCCATAATTTCCACATTATTTGTTTGCGCAGTTATTGTTGTTAAGGCTTTAAGTTGATTTAGTTAATATTTTTTTCCCACCAAAAAGGCAAATGAAAATAAGCTGTATTGTTGTTCATTAAATGATAAGCACATACCCTGTGGAGCTCATTAGCCGCCTCAGATTACAGGTCTGTGCTATTTCTGACCATCAAACAGCCTCACTTGGCTTCCCAGACTTAAAGTGTCTGAACATCAGAGTGAATAAAGCATCAGACATTCACACAAATCAAAATCCTCTCACATGTAAATGTAGCTTTCAATTTGTACCCTTTATTTTTCACGAGGCTCCAGCTATTTATAACACTTTATCACACCTGTATGAGTTTGAAGAAAAGCTATGATTTATTGATTTTTCAACTGATGTGTAACATTTAGCAGAATCTGCAATTAATTATTCAGTAGCTATGTTTTTTTTTTTTGTTTTTTGTTCTTTTTTTCACCAGAGCTGCAACGAATCTTTTCTGAGATCACAGAATTATTCATGTGCAATGCAGCTAAACAGTTGAGAGAGAATCTGTTGTGGTTATGTAAGGGTGTGCTGCTGTCAGACTATGTAATAGCACCCCAGAGCCCCAACTAGGTTGTTGTCTTGATCCTCCTGACTGGATTCAGTGAAGCATTCTACTGGTGTTTTTATGCGAAGCATGCTGGTTTTTTTCTCCTTTATTCATGAGACTTCATGAAATGAGGCACAAATTTAAAGGTGTGATTTTTTAAAAATTATTATTACTTCTACTGTGTAGAAATTCCTGAGCCAGGTTTATTTCTCATTTTCCTCTTAATACCTTTTTTTTTTTTTTGTTTTGAAAAAGTCCATCATTTTGGTGGTGATAGCAAAATTTAATGAAGCTATATAACAGCAGCAGCTGAAGCAAATGTTGATAGTAAATCATAAATTGGAAATAAAAACATTAGTTCTTCACAATAAGCTTGTTTTTACATTTAAAGTTATACTACCAGAGCACTGCCCGGTCAATGTTTTCACTCAAAAGGCAGGAATATGTCTTTCATATGAAGCTAAAAGAAATGGACTCGCCTAGCGAGTATTAAATTTATTCCAGTTGAAAGGTCAACACATGCTGCAGACTACTGTTTAATTTAGACTGAGTGGAGGGACAGTGATTGCATTTTATTATTCCCCCTATGTCATCAAATGCAGTAATTTAGTTTCAGATAAACTAGGATAGTGCTAATAAACATATTACGCTATAATGCGCTACAATAACACAACAAAATCACACAAAAAAACCCCTAATGGAAACAACCCCACAACAGGAATATATCAAAACAATAGCAAAGTAAAACTTTGTGTCATGTTGTGTCAAACATTTTTAAAATAATATCCATGTCTACATCATCAGAGACAGAGACGCACCGTGGTATTAAATAAAGCATAAAAACACACTGAGATGAACACAGAAGAAGGGGCTAAACAATCAATCAATTTAAAATCTTGCATCTTTAATACAACTTACAGATACTGCTGAGAGTTCTGACAAAGTATGAAGGGTTAAAAAGAAAAAAAAAAAACTTAACTTTTTTTGTATATTATTTGACACCCAGCACTTCTTCAAACATGTACAACCAGAACAAGGAATCATTCTCGTGGGATGTCGAATGAGGAAAGTTAAAGTGTTACGTTACGGGGCCGGCGGCCAGAGCTCAAGCCCAGCTGGAGCAAATCAGATGAAGCATGATTAAAATGTTCTCTCTGTGCGTTAAGCCTTCGCAGAGTTAGCGTGAAGAGCGGGCAAAATACAGGTCTCACTGTTCTCTGTAGTCCTCGGCTGGGACAATTTTAGCCAAGAGGGAGAAGACCTCAGAAGAACGAGGTGTGACAGAGCGATGGATGGATGGAGAGAAAACGGGAGGAGCTAACCTCAACTGCAGAGGAATGATGAGTGGGGGGGTTGGAGGGGAAGTGGGGAGGGCGAGGTGGAGATGAGGAACAGTGATGAGGCAGGATGGAGAGAGAGGAGAGGAGGGGAGGGGAGGGAGGAGAGAGGAGGCAGCAGCTTCTCACTGCAGAGCCTTTCATTGATAAAGTAGCAGCACTGCAACTGGACACATCATCCTCCCCTCATCATGCACCCACACACGCCTCCTGACTTCTCCTTCTCAGATCGTTCACCCACGGTGCATCTCAAGCTGTTGCACCGCTGATGACACACACACTCGCGCACACACGTTCCACTCAGTGGCATGTTTTCGTTGAACAGCAACCTCATCTCGTCTCTCTCTCTCTCTCTCTCTCTCTCTCTCGCTCTCTCTTCTCTCTCTTGGTCTGTCTTTGGGAATGAAGACTTAGTTGAGGCAGGAAACTGAAGGGGACACCTGTAACCTGACGAGAGGACTCGCTTCTCCCCGTTTGAGACTCTCCACAACAAAACAAAAAAAGGCTGCAGTGGGACCAGTGGAATCAGCAGAAACAACAGCAGAAAGGTACAGAGGGAGGTGGGCATGACGGCACATTCCTGAGTGATGCGCCGAGCAAAAAGATGCATAAACTTTGCACATTAGAACAGTTCAGAGATGCTTTGAGTGTGTTTGTTTACTTCGGTAAACAACACTTGCTTCCTCTCCATCAATCTCCATGTGTGTGACCAGTTATCACCTTACCTTTTTCTCTCTGTTCATCTTTTATCCTTGTTTTTTCCCCGTCTTTGTCGCTTTTCCAGTAATAGAACACTAATTGCAGCATCCTGTCCCCTTCTCTTTCATTCTGCTCCAAATGCCTTTTCCACCTTCTCCTGTCTCACTCTCTTGTGTATGTTTTTTTTTTTTTTATTGCCACACAGAATCTCTCCCATGTTTTGTCCCTTGTTCTCTCCCTGGTGCTTTAAACATTCTCTCTCTTGCTCCCTGCCAGTCCTCCCGTCACCCTGGGATCTACGGAGACAAGTGGAGTGCCGGTGTCGGCCATGAAGATGGTTAACGGAGGAGGAGGAGGAGGAGGAGGTGGTGGCGGTGGTGCAGGAGGAGGTGGAGGAGTTGGAGGAGGAGGAGGAGGAGAGAAAACTGCCTTCTCCTTTAAGAAGTGTTCCGCTTTTCAGTTTGTCAAGAGAAAGGTGAGTCTTTTTTGGGGATGATTTTTGTAAGTTTGCTATTTCAGGCACCTATACATGCAGCTGTTCCCAATCCATCTCTGTCTGCGTGTGTGCGTGTGTTTGCGTGTGCGTGCCAGAGATGATGTCATAGTCAGAGCTAAGCCACTCTAATCGGGCGAAAGATTGGATTCCCTCTGTGTCTGTGTGCACAGTGTGTGTGAGGGTGTGTGTGTCCTAGCATGTGTGTGCGCTCCAAAGTCGCTGTAGGATTAACAAGTGTGAAAATCCTTCAGTTCAGCCTGTTTTGGACCATCCAGAACATGATGCTGCTGTGTTGTCCCGGTTTCCTAAATGTTCCCAGTCTGCATGTAATGATGTTTTAGTTAGCTTGTTTGGTGGTTTTTTAATGGCTCAGCATAAAAAATAAAATAAAAAGTCGAGAAATAGCTTTAGCAAAATTTAGAATTTCTTCACAGTTAAATGCTGAAAATGATGGTTTGTTGGAGCCCTCTTTAATCTATTGCTGCTGCTAAATTGTGGAAGGTACCAAAGTATCTGTCTGTTAATCTCAACACAGAGCACAGCACATATTAGGAAGACAGTTGTGGAGTTTAAGGTGTAAAACAGGAATAGATCATAAAACAATGTTCAAGCCTTGAGCCTCTCACAGAGCTCTGTTCAGTTCCTCAAACAAAAAATTTGAACAGCATGAACAAAATCGAAGATAGAAACAGTACAAATGCTCATGGTAACTCTGGAGGAGTTGCAGGGATCTGGAGCTCACAGACGAGAATTGGTCAACAAGAAAAAAATATTTTTAGCTTAATCTACCAGTTTGGGATTTAAGAACGAGTAGTGATAAGAAAGCCAGAAGAAGTCCTATTTCCGGTTTACCACAAGCCAAGAAGGAGACAGAGCAAATATATGAATGGTGCATCTTAATGCAAAATGTTGTACAAGGTAGAATTAACACTGACCATCAATCCCAAGGACCCATCCCTAATGTGAAACATGGTGGTGGCATAATTATGCCATGGGAATGATTTCTTTTGTAACAAACTTGAGGCAGGAACCAAAACCGTCAGAACTGCAATGGAGAAGCTTAGATCAAAGAATGAAATGAATAACTGAGAACCTGATTACAGACTCTTATTATGTAATTAAATTCCAGTCCTTACATGTGCAAAAATGGTGAAGGCATACCCTAAAAAAGTTACACTCATAAATGTGGGAAATATTCTGGTACAAAGGACTAACTCAAGAAAATGTGAGAACAGTTTTCTTTCCTGGTATACAAAAAAATGTATTTCTTTTGTGTTTGTCTCTTATATAAAAGCTTAATAAAATACACTGAAGGGTGTGGTCACAATGTGACAAAATGTGGAACATACCAAGTGGTGTGGATACTTTTTATACCAGACCACTGCCACACTTGTCCCTGCTTATGTAAGAGACCAAATAGGCTTAGATGAGAAACAACTGCGGTGGCCATGTGACAACTTAAATGGACATTCAGAGAAAACATCAAAAACTTAGAAAAAAAATAAGCTTCATCTTTATATGACAGAAACATCTCATAATTGAGGACGCATTCTCTCTTTGTTGTCGCATGTTTTTTTTGTCTTAAAATGTCGCCAGTGGTAAAAAAAATAAAATAAAAAAAAAAGCCTCCTCATTAAAAAGTGAACCCAACCAGCTGTCCTCTGGATCCTCCGGCCTTAGCGACAACAACAAAATTACATTGTTTAGCTCAGGCTTTCAGGAGGGAAAAGATTAACAGTGTGAAACTCTTTTGCAAAACCAAGGAAACAAACACATAAGAAAACCTCCTCATTATGTATTTCAGCTGCCATTACCAAATGCAATGATAACTTTTTTTTTTTTTTTCCTTTGAGTCTTTCTACATTTATACGGTTCTTCTGTCCTCTGTGCTGTTTCTTAAACCAGATGATAAAATTTAACAGCTTGTTTCGGCTCTGTTGTAAACACTTCGTGCCTTGTAGTTTCTCATAAAAGTTTCATTTTGTTGGGGAGGAATTTGTTATGTCATACCATGTAAAATCTAATACAAATTCATTAAATAAACAGTAGAAGTAGTGTCTTTATATTTGAGGGTTTCATATATATATATATATATATATATATATATATATATATATATATATATATATATATATATATATATATATATATATATAAAAAAATAAACAGTGTTGTCTGTAGAAAAAGAGAGGCAACACATTGGTCGGCCAGAGGCTTGTTTAGCTGATGAGCTGAAGAGTGCTGCATGCTGTAATTATACCGGGCTTGACAAGCAGCGCAGCTCTTGCTTTCCCTAATCTGAATAATTTACTGCTGAGATCAAACAGAGCTTCTTGACCTCAAGTGGTAATAGGAAGGAAGCGACTAATATTACTCCAAGCTTGTGGAAAGTGGGTGGACTTGATGCATTCACTCCATAATGTCTGTTCTCCCCTGAGCAAACAAGAAAGCATGTGTTTGTCTTGAACAAGATCCCAAAGCGCATCAGGTCTGTGTGTGTCTGTCTGCGTGTTTGTCTGTCTGGCTGTCCGTCCCTGTCTTTCAGTCTATCAATCTATTTAATGATCAGTTTGGATTGAACTTCATCCTGAGGACAAGGGTAAAAAAAAAAAAAAAAGCCTGGAAGCTTTCAGCCAAGCATGAGCTCACAACTCTAATTAGGCACAAGGATGTGAGCAGGAGTCCAGACTGGATCCTCTATATCTCTGTTGCAACAAAAGAGAAACTATAAAAAGAAATCTAAAATATCAATATATCTGATTGAATGAGAATGTTTTCATTGGTCATTTTTGGACCTGGACACTTCAACAGACAGGAGAATGATGATGTATGTAATATTTGAAGCTGGGACAAAGGTGAGCAATTTGAGAAATACTCCTGTTGAGATGACATCAGCGATTTTGGCTTTTTTTGTGGTGTGACTGTGGCTAATTTGTTAGGTTTAAATGATCTCTGTGTTTTGTTTTTCAAAAGCGATCAAAAAGTTAACTTTTTTTCCCACAATTTGTCATGGTACAAGAACAAACATATTTATCTGAGTGGGATTTTGTGTGTGAAAACTGGCTGAACTTAAGCAGTTTTGCCTCTAGATGAGACAACTGACAAATACAGCCCCTAAAACACCTCAAACTGCTAACGGTACCATGTGGGCTAGGTCCAAATACATGCCACACTTTTAAGATTTCCACATGTAAAATGTTTTAAAAGCCATGGTGAATTTTCCTTCTACTTTACAACAATGCACAACTTTGTGCAAGGTAGAGCAGATCACCTTTTTGTGTATGATATTTGAAATTAAGTTTCAGAACTCATGCTTATGTCTTTCTGGAGATTCTTAACATCGGTTTGTTTTCCTTGCCACTCCTGTTATTTTTGCTTTCACCTGCTGGCTTGTTTTTTCAGGATTGTTCTTCTTCCTCTAGACCCAACAGGTCTTGACATGCTGTCTGGCTACCCTTGACTTTGGGCACTTAATCTCAGTGTGTTTTGTGCGTGCGTGTGTGCATGTGTGAGTCTCAGCTGTCTGAACTTGCTCCGTCACACACAGGCCACAGCCCCACGGTGTGTGTTTACTCAGTGCTCAACACGCGCAGCATGATGAGTTTTCTCAGAGCCTCTTTCTAAAAGACCTTTCTCTCCTCTGTCAGTCATGTGCTTTTGTTTTTGTCTGGCTCCTCTTCACTTCCATTGTATCTTTCCTTTAAAACTGCACACACTTGCCCACACTCAACTATGCACTTTTGCTGTTTTTTTTGTTTTTTTTTTTTTTTTATATTTACAAGAAGTGGCAGCAGTGCTGGGGAAAAAGCTGACTCACTGTGTACTATTTGCATTGTTTCTCAATGACTGACCTGCAACTGTGCTGGGTGTATACAGTTTGCTGGCAGTGCATGCCTGCAGATCCATTTGTAGTGTGGACCCAACAGAAGTATATCTAATGATTATCAGAGTATAATGGTTCAGTAATTCATGTGTGTTTTTCCATCTGGCAGGGCCTAGTGGTACCTCTTTCAAGTATGTCTGTGTGACCCTCCTGAGCAAACGTGTAATTTGAAATAGCGACTCTTTTGACCTTGATCACACACTGCAGCTGGCTAGGCTGACTGCGTGTGTGTGTGTGTGTGTGTGTGTTTGGGTTTGTGTGCGACAGGAGAAGACAAGTCAAAGTAAAATCAAACAAACAGAGCTGAATTAATATTACCGTTTCCTGCGTAGGTTCGGAGGTGGATGAGGAACCCCAAAGTGAGCGTGGAGAAAACCCAGGGGAAAAATCTTCTCTATGCGTGTCCAAGGTGTCCCCTGGCTGAGGACCTGTGGTACACGCACTTCCCCTCGCCGTACGGCTGCTGCCACTACGCAGGCCTGCAGGGATGCCATTATTACCACCAGGAGCTCTGCTCCCCCTGCACCAAAACCGGACAACCCAGCGGACATGAGAAAGGCAAAAGCTGCAAGGTAAAAATATATACAAACAGCGGACAATGTTTGTGTCACCATGTCTCTGTATGTGTCACAACCATTTCGTGATGTCACTCTGACATGCTATCTCTAGCTTTTACTTTGCTGGGTCATTTCAAACCACAGCCCTGAAAGCAGAATAGGATGTAATATTTTTAAACAACTTCTGGGTTTTTTACCACAGCGTACCTGAAAACTTTCTGTAGGCTTCCTCCAATTTTCCACAAACCTTAGTGTTCTCATTCAGCGAAATCATGTTTTCTGAAGAGTTTTGCACAAAATCTTTCATCGGCTATAGCTTGGTTTTATTTATTAATTTAGCCATTTCTGACTCTTAATACAGCTTATAGTAATTTGAAGCAACAAGAAGATTGAACTCTGAGTTCTAAAGAGTCCCTCAACTCTCATTTTTCTTCAGTGCTAATATAAAACATACAAACATGGTGTTGGTAGTGTGATGCTAAGGGACTATTTTGCTAATTATACAGGGGGACAGTTCTCCAAAGCACCCCAACAAGTACAACTTTGATTGGCTCAAACCATATCACAGTGAAAGTTTTACAGAGGTCTGGTCAAAAGCAATGTGGGTTGAATCCGTGGTCACAATCTTTCATGTCAACTGGGCCAAGTTGCCATTGGAATAATTGAAAAAGGATGTAAAGTACAATTAAACTGAATGATGGATAATAGTATTTAAAATGATGACTTCATATTCTTTGAAATACTGGTACACGAACATCCAGCAAATCTTAAAGTTCTGTAGGATCGGATTGCCTCATTACAGTGACAGAGTGTAGGAAAGTGTTTGAATAAATATTTGAACTATGAACAAACAGTTACACTACAAAATAATAATATAAAAAAAACCATTCAAAGCCACATGCCTTTTGTATTTAAATGTGCAATTTCTTATTCTTCTTTATGTAACTATATCAAATTATTTATGTGATGCAGATTCAAATAGTCTCTTATGCATGCAGTCTCCATCAAGGAGGTGAGGCGGTGCATAGCAGACTGTTTTATGTGCTAAAAAAGTGTATAATCTCCATTTACTCCAGAATGCATGTTGTGAGACTGCGGGAGGCAACAGCAGGCACAGGAACAACATGCTAACTCCTGAAGATCTCAGCCAAGACTCCAGCTGATTATGTTATTGCTCTTTTTTTTTTTTTTTCAAACATCCCACTGCTCATAGGTGAATTAATCTTTGATGATGCCTTGTGATAGCTTTAGTGACCGTGGAACTTGTTGTACTTGCCTTTAAATAATATTTAACAAAATGTAGAAGGTACAGTCTATCAAGGATTATCAGGACATCATGCCCTAATTCATTGTCTGTGATGCAGTGGGAGTGGCTACCCACTCACCTGCTGTTTGAACACACAATAATTTTCCGCCTCTGGTCTGCAGGTGGAAAAGTTTTGTAACGCCATAATTTCAGTCGTTTCAGTTAACATCAGCATCGCAAGAAAGAAGCCAGGGAAGGAGTGGGTAATAAAAGGATTCTAGAAATTGCTTTGTTTCTCTTTGTCCTGTCTTTAGGTGGCACCATGATTGCTGTTATGTAATGCAAAAAAAAAAAAAAAAAAAAAAAAAAAAAAAAAACAAAAAAAAAAACGAGGGCTTTTTTTTCCCCACGGTTGGGGG